>NW_007726972.1:650457-654301 GCF_000696425.1 Galeopterus variegatus
AAAGGAGAGGTTATGTCTCATAACTTTATTTATTTATATATTTTTTGCACAGTACATCTTTTTTATTGGTTATGAATATTCATGGGATACAAAGCTGATTGTCCCCACTAGTGCCCAAGATGTGATGGCCAGATCCATACTGGCAGCATGCCCATTACTGCAAATTGGAATTACACCCCATGTCTCCCAAAGAAGGAAGGTAGCATAATTTTATACCTGTTAATCCACCCCTTCTTCTCTCCCCTCCCAGCCTCTGGTGACCATTATTCTACTCTTCTACTCTCTACTTTTACGAAAACCACCTGTTTTGTTGTTTCTTTTTTTTGTTAGATTCCACATGAGTGAGATCATGCTATATTTGTCTTTTTGTGCCTGTGTTACTTCACTTAACATGATGGTTTCCAGTTCTATCCATGTGACTGCAAATGATAGGATGTCATTTCTTTTTACAGCTGAATATTATAATATCGTATACATATACCACAGTTTTTTTATCCATTCATTTATCGATGGGCATTTAGGTTGATTCCATCTCTTGGCTACTGTGAACAGTGTTGTGAAGAACAAAGNGATGGGCATTTAGGTTGATTCCATCTCTTGGCTACTGTGAACAGTGTTGTGAAGAACAAAGGAGTGCGGGTGTCTTTTTGTATACTGATTTCATTTCCTTTGGGTATATACACAGTAGTGGGATAGCTGAATCGTAAGGTAGTTTTATCTGTAGTTCTCTGAGCCTCCTCCAAACTGTTCTCCACAATGGCTGTACCAATTTACATTCCCATCAACGATGCAGGAGGGTTCCCTTTTCTCCACATCCTTGCCACCATTTGTTATTTCCTGTTTCATTGATAATAGCTATTCTAACTAGATGAGATGGCATTTCATTGAGGTTTTAATTTGCATTTCCCTGATGATTAGTGATTTAGAGCCTTTTTGCATGTGTTTGCTGGCCATTTGTATGTCTTCTTTTGAAATGTCTAAGTCCTTTGCCCATTTTTAAATGGGTTATGTTTTTTTGCTAAGTTCCTTGGATAGTCTGGATATTAGTCCCTTGTCTGATGTGTAATTTGCAAACACTTTCTTCCATTCTGCATGTCTTCTTTTGAAATGTCTAAGTCCTTTGCCCATTTTTAAATGGGTTATGTTTTTTTGCTGTTAAGTTCCTTGGATAGTCTGGATATTAGTCCCTTGTCTGATGTGTAATTTGCAAACACTTTCTTCCATTCTGCAGGTTGTGTCTTCATTTTGTTGGTAGTGTCCCTTCTGTGCAGAAGCTTTTTAGTTCAAAGTAGTTCTGTTTGAGTATTTTTGCTTTAGTTGCCTGTACCTTTGTGGTCTTGTGCAAAAAAGTACTGCCCGCTCCCGTTTCATGTAGCACTAAAACAATCTTAAATTTAGAGAAAAGTTGCATTGCAATATAAAGGACTCCCTCCCCCTGCACCCCTGAGACTATTTAAGATTAAATTGCAGAGTTTAAGGTCTATCCACCGGAAATACTTTGCTGCAAACAAGGACATTGTCATAAATAAATGTATTACGACCAGCAGAAATAGAAAATTAATATTTTTGTTTGTTTGTTTGTTTTGGTGGCTGGCCGGTATGAGGATCCGAACCCAGGACCTTGGTGTTATAAGGCTGTGCTCTAACCAACTTTGCTAACTGGCCAGCCCTAGAAAATTAATATTGATATATTGCTGTTATCTAAAACTCACCCTATTCAGGTATCACCAAATGTCCCAATAATGCCTTTTTAGCAAAAACTACAGTTCAGAATCACAAACTGGTTATAGTTGCCACATTTCTTTAATTTCTCTTGGTCTTGATTAATTCTTCAATTTTTCCTTGACTCTTTTGATCTTGACACATTTGAAAATCACAGGGCACTTCCACTGTGGGAAGTCCCCCTGTTGATATTTGTCTGATATTTACTCAGATTAGGTTGGGTTATTTCCTTGGCAGGAATATTACAAAAGTGATGCTGTGTTCTCATTGCATTCCTATCAGCTGGCACATGATTTTAATTTTTCCTATTATTAATGATTCTGTTTTGAGGTGAGCGGTCATGCTTGTCTCATTCCCAAGCTTAGTGGGAAAGTTATCAACATTTCATCATTATATATGGCAGTTGCTTTAGGATTTTTCGACCTACATAATTTGGTACCTCTATGATATTATAGAATTTCATTCTATTCATAGCATGATAAACAGTTTTATCATGAAGAGATATTGATTTTTTCCAAATACTTTGAATTTGTTGAGTTCATTGTATAATTCTTCTGCTTCTCTCTTGTCGATATGGTGAATAATGTCGATGGATTTTTCAAATGTTTAGTTAACTATATTTCTGTTACTGAAATGATCCCAAATAAGTTGTGATACATTGTATTATGTTACTGTTGGATTCAGTTTGCTACTTGTTTAGAATTTTTCGTATTTATATTGGTGAGAAAGATTGGCCTGAACTTTTTTTATTCTTTGAGAGAATTTGTATGGAATTTGTAGCATTCAATTTTGAAGCTGTGTGGCTTGGAGCTTTTTGTAAGAGGTTTTAAATTACAGATCCAAATTTCTTGAAACTGTATTGGATAGTCTCCCCATGGATGCAAAAAAAGGGAAAGAAAAAAAAAGCAGATCCTGGTATAAGGACTGGATGAAGGTAATTTAATTTAACTAGTAAGATATCCCATAAAACAAGAGTGAGGAACTGGGAAAATTGAAAGAGAGTAGGAGGAAACCTAATGTAGATTTGTATAATCAAGCTGTCAACAACTTTGAAAAACTGGGGTTTGATCCCTTTGTGCCTGATAAATATGTGTGAAGAATGCACCTGAGAGTTGTCTGTCTCTGGCCTAGAAATAAGAAATGTTCATTCTATATTTCCTATGTATTATTGGTCAAAGTTTGCCCCATGAGATGTTAACTTCCTTACGCTTTCACTTCTGAGTTATATACCCTTGAGAACTAAGCTGGTTTCTATTGTTATTTTAGAGAAACACCACAACAGAAAGGAAGAGGTGAGCTGCGTAGGTGAGCCAAGGTGTTATTACCAAACATTTGGGCACAGATGGTTGTTGTAGCGATGATTATAAAATTGTCAACCAAGTGCAGGTGAGGCAGGGCAGAGGTGTTTAAAACAAAAATTATCCAGATTTTCTATTTTAATCTTGTGTCAGTTTTGCTAAAGTACAACCAATAGAACAATATTGGAATTGCTGGTTTTCTCTGTTGTACTTTTGCTTGCCAATTTGGTCAATTTGATTAATTTGATTACTCAAAATTTTTATATCCTTAATAATTTTTTTGTTTCTGCTTTCTCATTCCATCATCATCATAGTAAATGTTGTTTCCTACATAACTGTGGGTTTGTCTCCTTTTTGTAAACTACATCAATTTCTGCATTACATATAGTCATGTAGAAAGACATTTTGTTTGACAATGGGTCACATACATGATTGTGATCCCATAAGAGTATACTAGCTATAATATGCAGCCTAGGTTTGTAGCAGGCTATATCATCTAGGTTTGTGTATGTACACTCTTATGATGTTCACACAACGACAAAATTGCCTAGCAGTGCATTTCTCAGAATGTATTATCGTCATTAAATGTTTCATGAATGTATTTGACTGTGTTTTTACAGGCATAAAATTTTAAGAATCTTTTGTTCTTATTAAATATCTTGTTTATTTTTTTATTGTTTAAAGCATTTTTATTTGATATTAACATAGCTATCATCTTTCTTTTGGTTGATACCTACATACTTTTAAAACATTTTTTTTTTTCTCTTTTTGTCTTTTTTCGTGACCGGCAATGGATCGCAACCCTCAGTGTCACGCCCGTACCG
>NW_007726972.1:654985-656353 GCF_000696425.1 Galeopterus variegatus
GCGCCGCCGCGCTTCCCAAGCGGCGCACTGTAGCAGTGCGCCACCGGGCCGGCCCCTTTTAAAACATTTTTACTTTCAATATTTCTGTATTTTATACTTAGGATTTTTTTGTAGGCATAATATTATCGAATGTTTTTAAAGCTGACAATCTTTGCCTTTTAATTGAAATATTTAGTTCATTTGCATTTACTGTAGTTACTGGTATATTTACATTTAAATCTAATATCTTACTATTTATTTGCTGTGTGGCTGATCTGACTTACATTCTATTTCATCCCTTTTATTGCCTTTTTGCATTAATTAACCTGAGATATCAGGTTTTTTCTCACTATCATGTTTACATTCTTTAACAATTTTTAAAGATTACTATTTAGTGACTACCTGTTATATCCCTGATTTATTATAATCTAATATATATAGGCACTTTTTATCACTTATTAATGAAGCAAATACATTGAAACACTTTACCTCAATGCACACTTTCATATTAAAAAAAATTATTTTGTGTATTTTATCTTTTTAACAACCACTGGAGAACAGAAACAAGCTTTTCCCAGTGTGCCCCACTTGAATTTCAGAGCTTCAAAATTGTGATATAATAACACATTTTTTAGTTTTTGGGGTTTTTTTTTTTCAAATTCAGCAATAAGTGACTGGCACAAATATTGGTACCAGAAGTGGTGTGCTGCCAGAAGAGAAATCTGAAGTATTAGGCATTGTCTCTGAGACTCTGAGATATGGAGAAGCTGGAACATCCTCCAGGATTCTTGGTGAAAAGTTGAATGTATTGAGGAAACTGTCATCACTAATGCAATATATGAATTATCTCTACAGTCTCCATAGACTTTTCTCTATTTGGTGTCTACAAGGACTATGTCATAATTTCACCTCATTAATTAATTTGTGTGAAACTGAGCTTATTTTCAGTTTCCAATTAAAATGCACAATGGACTCTGGTCAGCATGAAGACAACGTAACCCCAAATTGTCCATTAGCCCTATGGCATTACTACCAATTCATCAATCATCTGTTCAAACTCATAAATATAAACATTATGTCTTATTCATACTTTTACTTTTTTTAGTTATCCCCTAAATGATTGAGGCCAAATAATATTATGCAGTTAAGGCAAACAATGAAAGAGGATATTAAAATATATGGCCTTTAAAATCACTTCTATATGTTTCATTCTTAAGACATGCAAATTCTTAGAAAATGGAAACTGAAACTCCTCTCTAAATGTGATAACATTTTAAAATTGTTATCTTGCAAGCACAAGGTGAAAATTATTCAATTTCTGAACATGAAAGCAATGTGAATTTGATAAATATCTACATACTGACATTAGTTTCTTTTTAGGAACTGAAT
>NW_007726972.1:656680-660273 GCF_000696425.1 Galeopterus variegatus
TCAGTTTCCAATTAAAATGCACAATGGACTCTGGTCAGGAAATTGTCCCCCCCCCCTATGGCATTACTACCAATTCATCAATCATCTGTTCAAACTCATAAATATAAACATTATGTCTTATTCATACTTTTACTTTTTTTAGTTATCCCCTAAATGATTGAGGCCAAATAATATTATGCAGTTAAGGCAAACAATGAAAGAGGATATTAAAATATATGGCCTTTAAAATCACTTCTATATGTTTCATTCTTAAGACACGCAAATTCTTAGAAAATGGAACCTGAAACTCCTCTCTAAATGTGATAACATTTCAAAATTGTTATCTTGCAAGCACAAGGTGAAAATTATTCAATTTCTGAACATGAAAGCAATGTGAATTTGATAAATATCTACATACTGACATTAGTTTCTTTTTAGGAACTGAATAGACTTAGGTGTACATATTAATAAGATAATAAAAATGCAGATATGCTATACTGTGTGCTTGTTGTATAGTACAAAAATAGTGTCCTTATATTAACAAGAGCTTTTTAAAAAAAGATGAAGTATGTCTTCAAAAGATAAAGGGTAATCGCAAAACTTTAAGTGGAGAGTCCATTAAAAATTTTAAGGGAAAGATTTATTCTTTGGGAAAGGAGATACGTTTTCAAAAATTAGTTATCCTCCAATATCTGAACAAATTTAATAGTATTCTGTGTTGAAGTAACTGAGGGGTAAAGCAAATCTTTGACCTCTTCCCTTTCCTTAAATTTTTCTTGCTTAGTGACAGTGAAGCAGAAACTCTAATTAAACTAATAAAAAGAGAGTTTGAGATGATGAATTGTGTTTACGGGAAAACTAGTGAAGATTCACTGGTCAGAAAATAAATCATCACCTAGAAAATAATTAGTTAAAAGGACAAATTTCCCTGTCGATATTATGCAGAACATCTTTCAATAACTGAAATTTTCTCCTTCCATTTCAGCAGATTTTATATTTTTTGCCATCTGTTTAGAGTAGACATAGTGCTGATGACTGATCAGCTAATGCACAGTGTTTTTCACATGTAGATTTTCCTGAGTCAGAAAGTATCTTCCGCCAACAGCATAGTGGTTCACTAATCAGGATCAGACATCAGGCATCAAGAACAATTCTCAGAAGAGAAAATTGTTACTTGTAGTAGTCATAATTTCTGTTTGCCAAATATTCCCTCAACCACCCACAACCTCTCCAACTTCCAGGCCCAGAGTAGGATTGCACTCCTGTCTTTTGTGTTTGGAAGTGGTTTGGTGCCTAGTTTTGGCCAGTGAGTCATAAGCATTTAATGGCTGAAATCAGAACCTAGCATTTACTTGCCAGAGCAAGAACTCTTAAAGCCTTCCCCTTTCCTCTGACATGGGTGCCAACATGATGTGCAATAGCAGCCACATTATCATCCTGAGTTTCTGAGTAATTGCAATAATCAAAGGCCCCATGATGAACCCATACCATGAACAAGAAATCAATCTTTGTTGTTTGAAGCCTCTGTGATGCTGGGAATTGTTTACTACTGCAGTAATCCTCAGCTCAAACCCACATCACTTCTGATTTTCAAAGTAAGTTTCCATCCCTACAAATACAGCACTTTGATTTTCAGAGACCCAGTAGTATATTTTGTTGATGGGGAGATATTTTGTGTCAAGGGCTTCAATTCCAGGTAAATTTACTATCTAAAAAGCAACTATATGTCTTTATTTCCATACTCCAGTTCTTGCTTCCTAGGACTAAGAAAAAGTTAAATTGTTTAATAATAGAATTAGAACAGTCTTGCTTTAAGTGTGTTATACCATCAACAGCACCATAATTAATAAATTTGTTTATTAAAAATGCAGATCCCCTCAACACTTACCTCAGACCTATTGAATCTGAATTACAGGAGAGTTGCAGTTACACAGAAAATCAACATTTCTAACAAGTTCTCCAGCTGTTTCTAATACACAGCAATATTTGAGAATTACAGTTTACAGAATATTTTTCATATAAAAAGTATCACATTCATTTACAGCATTAAAGAATCAGCCAACTTGTGTGTAATTTCTAGTATTTAGAAAACTGGTTATTCAAAAACCTTTAAAACTGGGACCAAAAAGAGTATTTCAGATGACAGATGCTCCATTGACTTTTTTCATAGTCTTAAAAGCTTACAACAATTTTTGTATCTGATTTAACTTTTTGCTTACAAACTAAATTGTTAAACTACGCTTCTGTATCTTTCTGCATCAAAGGCTTCCAAATAATGACTGAGCAGAGTTTACATAATAGTAGTCCAATTTGTTTTAGAGTGGCAGATTCAGGTTTTCTTCACTTATGAGTTGCAAAATTCTCAAGATAAGCCTATCCTTTTGTGTGTGTGTGTGAGGAATATCATAGTAAGTTGCACCTCAACCTTTTATTCTCAAAAGTGTTTTAAGAACAATATGATGGCATCAACCAAATTGATATTGTTCTACCATGATGAACTCTAAAAAATTGTATAAATTAGGTTAGATATTTTTCAGAATTCTATCACACATTTGCAAACAGAATCCATATTACTGGTCCCCTTGATTTCAGTTGCTTTCAAAGTCATCATTTTCAGCTAGTATGGGAATGAATGACCAGTGAAATTTTATTGGTGGGGAAAACAGATGTCTGTGTTATATTTTTGCAGTTTTGTTAGAATGCCATGATGGACCCAGATATAGTCTACTTACATACATTACATATTGCTATGCAAGGGAATTTTTAAAAGGAATAATCAGTAGTTATGTTTCTACTTGAATAAATCTGGAAATCTATTCCACATCAACGAGAGTGCTTCTATAAATATTCCCAGAATAACCAGCCAGATGATCCTGTCACTCTTTCTGGTGTAATACCATAATAGTCAATATTTTTGAGTACTTTGCATAAATTATCTTATTAAATCTTCATAATGACTATGGTGTATATACTATTACTATATCCATTTTATACATGGGCAAACTGAGGTTCAGAGAGGTTAAGTAAATTTTTCAATTAGTTTGGTTTTTTTACTTAGTCAGCTAGGTGTATGATTTCTCCTTTCCATATTGGAAACTGAAAGAGGAATTATTCAACAGCTAGATGATCATTGACAATTTATAATAGCAGTTCTAACATCACGTTGTATACCTAAATGTATAAGCCTTTGCTACCCAAGAAAAATTGTACAAATATATCTTAGATAAAAATATGTAAAAATGTGATGTTGGCCATGTCTTGAAGAAACATTGATCATTCAGTACTAATTTATCTTCTAATGATATACTGATTGAGATTTCTTAACATTAAACCAATATCTACTGAGTTTCTGGTATGTGCCAGGCAATATTGTATGTGCTAAAGATGAATCACTGAACAAAACAAAGGCCATTTTCCTCAAGGATTTTGTATTATAAAAGGTCAATGATCAGTGAAAATAGACATTAGCAATAAACATAATTAATATTTCCTATTGCATATTGTAAAGTGATAAGAACTCCGGAAACAAGAGGAGCAGAGAGGAGTATAGTGGATTAGGAATACTGGGGATGAGTGGTGAGAATGACATTTTAAATGACAGTGCTCTGGAAGGT
>NW_007726972.1:660283-662914 GCF_000696425.1 Galeopterus variegatus
CAAAATAAGTATCTGAGACAAAATACTAAGGATAAGTTAGCATTTGAATGGTTTTCTATGACGTAGATGCTAATATATATCCTTTAATAATACAATCCAAATTATACAGATCAATTAAAAGATAATCAGAGATTTTTGTATTTTTTTGTTCTCTTAAGTTATCCTAAGTTATGCATGAGTTACTTGATCACTGCGGATAGACATTCCATTAAAAAGTCTCAATATTAATTTTTATATTATAAATTTTTAAAATTCTGTGACAAGAAAAATATTATTACCTTTAAAACATGCCTGTTTTATGAGTCACTATACTGTATTTTACCATGTAACTTATTTACTTGGGGAGGGGCAGTGGTGCTCAGAGAAACTGTGAAGTGCCTTAATGACATTAAAGGAATCAACAGTTCCTATTGGGACATTTATATGCTCATACAATAACATGCTATAAAATTATGCTATGGTTTGACCAGGAGTATAATACACTATAGGGTATATTTTAAATGAATGTAACTCTCTATTTGTAATCTCTAAGGCAAAGTAGTTGCTGAAACAAAAACAATGGCTATTTTTAATCTTAAGTGTTACCATAATACATATCTTTGACTAGTGGTGAAAATATTCCTTTTATTTGTCTAACATGTAGGGTAGGAATTTGAGTCAGTGAATAAAAATAAAAGGCAGTCATTAGCAAAAATCAACAGTGAGGGCAAAATGTACGTAATATTTTTGCTTTTCAAATGTTTCCAGGAACCCATGCTCCCAACATGACTTAAGTAGTAATGAACAACTGTATTAGTCAAGATGGCATGTATTTTTTCTAAATTAATCACAGAGTGTCATTTATCTGACAGCTCATAAAATAGAAGTTTGATAGAGAGGTATCAATACTACTTGTATTGATTTGTGTCTACCTATATTATTTTTTCCAAATAAACAATGAAGCAGATAGAATTTTGTTGCCAAAAAAGTGCCATGTATTATATCCGTTAAACAATGCAGGTGATATCTACAAGGGTACTTCAAAAAGTTCATGGAAAGATTCATATTATCTTTTGATTTTATTTTTGCACAAAATTTTTGATGTATTCTCATATATACACACTCTGCCTTAGTTTATGAAAATCTAATTTGAAAACTATTAACTTGCAAACTAAGATATATTTAACTTGTGAAGGATTCATCACAGATTTTCTTTATAAAGACAATTTTCACTTTCAACATTTAAATTAAAACTCATTTTTTCCCACTTTCCCAGCCCTACCTTATTCTGGAAAAATCAACTAAGAGAAATTAAATGAGTTCTGTGGCAGTGTAAGTGTGATTCCATTTCATGTAGTCCTGAATGCAATCTTGGGATCCAATTCCATGCCATAGTCTACAGAGAAAATGTTCCAAATGGGCAATAGCTCTTCTAGATCTTAACATGGAGTTCATGTCTGAACAAAGCTGAAAGACTCCTGTTCAAATCCATGTTTTATGCCTTTCTTGCCAGCTCTGCAAGGAGCACATATGGAAAACAAATATGACATCTCTGAGAAGATATGTCACTGAGAGAATGTTCCCTGAGCCTAATGAAACAAAACTATATGCATGCACACACATGAGCTTACAGATAGTATTATCTGGAAATTGACTCGAGTTTTCATTCACCTACTTATTTTCTCCTTTGATCAAGTATTAACTCCATATTCATTGATTAATTACCTCTTAATAAGGGAGCATGTCACTATGCTGGCCATGAGCTAAATAGCTAAATACCAGAGGAATTGAAAGTGTGCTCCAGATACAAAGACATGCATACACATACACACACAGAGAAAAATAAAAAACAAAAGATAATAGATATAAAATGTACGAATACTGAAAATTTCAGAATAAGAGAGTCTTTGAATCTGTGTATAAATGAGAAAGAAACCTCATTGAAGCATTAAATACTTGAGGGAGGTATTACAGGAAGTATAAACAGAATTTGAAAGATAGAAATTTCCAGATAGAGAAGAATGTATTCAACGACCCATGGTAAAAACAATCAAGATTTCAACATTAGGTGATAAGGAAATTGGCTGGCAAGGGTAGACAAAATGAGATAAATCATAGGTACAGATCAATTTAGATGCATATTATGTGTTCTATTGACAGAAACAATCTTTATTTTCTTCAATATCTTAAAGAGCCAACTATGGGTAATTATGATGATGATGGCGGTGACAATAAAATGATATATTGATGGAATCTGCAATAAATTTGGGACTGAGAATCAAGGTGTACTTGGAATACAAGGCACCTTCATAATTTGGCAAGTTGGAAAAAAATGGGAGAATGCCACAGTTTTGCAAAATTTAACATTAATATACTCCATGTGATTATCTCCTCACATTTATTGGCAGCTGCTAATGTAAGTTTTGGTATCTCCAGCCCTATTTAAATTGTGTTTTAAGAATTTTATCTTTATATTTGTAAATATTTCTTACTTCTAAATAAAATTACCACTATGTGATATAATAAAGTGTACAATTTCTCAGGAATAGAAAATCAGAAAAATACTGTACATGCAACTAAAAACAAGAAACTAACAGAATAGAGAACCCTGAAATCAGCCCACAGACTTACAGCCACAAAAGCAACAAAAAC
>NW_007726972.1:662984-666298 GCF_000696425.1 Galeopterus variegatus
ATAATTTGGCAAGTTGGAAAAAAATGGGAGAATGCCACAGTTTTGCAAAATTTAACATTAATATACTCCATGTGATTATCTCCTCACATTTATTGGCAGCTGCTAATGTAAGTTTTGGTATCTCCAGCCCTATTTAAATTGTGTTTTAAGAATTTTATCTTTATATTTGTAAATATTTCTTACTTCTAAATAAAATTACCACTATGTGATATAATAAAGTGTACAATTTCTCAGGAATAGAAAATCAGAAAAATACTGTACATGCAACTAAAAACAAGAAACTAACAGAATAGAGAACCCTGAAATCAGCCCACAGACTTACAGCCACAAAAGCAACAAAAACATACGCTGGGGAAATGACTGCCTCTTCAGTAAGTGGTGCTGGGAAAACTGGGCATCCATATGCAGAAGAATGAAACTAGACCTGCATCTCTCACCATATACCAAAATCAACGTAAAATGGATTAAAGACTTATGTATAAGATCTGAAAATGTAAAACTGCTAAGGGAAAATATAGGGGAAACACTTCAGGAACTAGGATTGGGTATCAACATTATGAACAAGAGCCCAAAAGCACAAGCAACAAAAGAAAAAATAAACAGATGGGACTATATCAAACTAAAGATCTTCTGCACAACAAAGGAAACAATCAAAAGAGTGAAATGACAGTCTACAGAGTGGTAGAAAATATTTGTAAACTATCCATCTGACAAGGGATTAATATACAGAATATAAAAGGAACTCAAGCAATTACACAATTAAAAAAAAATAACCCAATTAAAAAATGGGCAAAGTTGCTGAATAGACATTTTTCAAAGTAAGACTTACAAATGGCTAACAGGCACTTAAAAAAATGCCTAACATCGCTAATCATCAGGGAAATGCAAATTAAAACCACATTGAAATATCACCTCCTCCCAGTTAGACTGGCTATAATCCAAAAGACAGAGAATAGCAAACGTTGGTGAGGATGTGGAAAGAACGGAATGCTCCTACACTGTTGGTGGGGCTGTCAATTAGTACAACCACTATGGAAAACAGTATGGAAGTTTATCAAACAATTACCAATAGATCTACCATACAATTCAGCAATCCCACTTCTAGGTATATACCAAAAGGAATGGAAATCATCATGTCAAAGGGATACCTGCACTCCCATGTTCATCACAGCTCTACTTACAATAGCCCAGATATGGAACCAACCTACAAAAGGAATGGAAATCATCATGTCAAAGGGATACCTGCACTCCCATGTTCATCACAGCTCAACTTACAATAGCCCAGATATGGAACCAACCTAAATGTCTGTCGACAGATGACTGGATAAGGAAAATGTGGTGTATACACTATGGAATACTACTCTGCCATAAAAAAAGAATGAAATGCTGCCATTGGCAGCAACATGGATGGGCTTGGAGAAAATTTTGAGTGAAATAAGCCAGGCACAGAGGGAAAAATACCACGTTTCCTCATTCATAAGTGGGAGCTAAGAGAGAAAGAAGGAAAAAAGACCACAGTGGTGTGTTGGACTTGCCGAGGGAGAGAACTTACTTAGGGTTGCCAGGAGTAGAGGAGTGGAGGGAAGGGGTGGGGCAGGAAAGGGGAAGGAGGCCAGGGATTAATTGGATGGGGGATATGGGGAATAGTTGCAATTTGTGGTAATGGGCATGCTGATTGTGTTGATTGGGACATCACATCTTGAGCATAAGTGGTGAGGGTCAGCTTTGTACCCAATGAATATGCATAACCAATAATATAAAATAAAAAGGAGGCCTTTTCTGATAGGTGAATTACTGTAAGTGAATTTTACTAATGAAGTATTCTAGATTCTCTGCGAAAGTTCTGAAAAATAATTTATCTGGCTTCTAAAATTGCTTTCCAGGGAGCAATTATTTATGTGGAACAAATCAGCTGAGTAAGAATAAATGATATTTGCACACATAAAAAAAGGACAACGTTAATTAAATACCAAAGGAAATAATTTTGTGTGTATAAGAAAAGCATGGAAAAGGATATTAATCAGGAAATAATTTATTTTCCTAAGATTTATAACCACAATAAAGAAAAATTAAAGCCCTGCTGTAAAGAAATGCATTCTTGAAGAACAAAACTCAGAATACCCAAAATACACTGAAGTACTTTGTTGCAAGGAAATGAACTGAATTCAGTTGCTTCAAAATTTTGTTCCCAGAAAAGCAAGAATATTACACATTAGTTATTGAGATCATAATTATGTCTTTCTTTGTTCACCACAGGCCCTCAAATGAATAGAGATCTCCAAGGATATACCTGGAGTAGGCATGGTTAACTGTGTTAGTTCTGCTTCTCGTTAATTCTCTGCATTAATCAGAGACATAACTTAGCTGACTTCAGATGGTGGGTTTTATTTTAAGGACATAGGGGGATAGTTACAAAATCTGCAAAATAGTCTTATTGGCATATTCTGCCCTCAACAATTGCTGAGCATTTTAAAGATACCACACAAACTCTGAAAACCCAACCACAACACTGGAAGTCTTTAAATTGATTATCTTCTTTCCTATGTTTTTCATAATAATTGTGTTGATTACCCTTTCTTTGTTCTGCTTCCTTTTATATCTGGTCTTCTGCTCTCTCTATCTTTCAGCATTTGCATTGCCCCACCCTTTGCGAGTAACTTCTGCTTAAGCACTTTTATTTATTTATTTATTTTTTTTTGCTTAAGCACTTTTAGAGAAGCAAAGCAGGTTAGCTAGCATCTGTCAAATACAGTCTTCGACTGGGTAGAATTCTTAATGTTCACCTTGCCAGCTGTCTTTGGAATACCAGTCCTCAGTGAAAGCGATTATGTCCAAGCAGGCATGGTTGCAGAGATCCAACTGTGACAACCTTATTCTGGCAGGTATTCCGAACCTCATGATTTGGCCAAATAATAACCAAAAAATTTTTTCAAAATAATATGAATATAAGTGTCTCCTGTGTCAATGAAATAGGCAATTATTAACTCTGGGATCCCAAATATTGCAAAAAAAAATTATCACTTAAAAAATGAACCAAACTAAAATGTGGCATGATTTTGAAAAAATAGATTTTTGTGTAAAATAAGAGAATACTTTTTTCATTAATATTTGTAATGCTCATTCTTAGCTAAGATTGTGACTTTCTGGGCAGCAAATATTTGGGTTAAAACCAAAATGTTAAAAAGGGACCAGGAAAATGAAGAACAGGAAAGGTGGAGCATTCTAGAAGAAAAGGCAATAGATACAAAGGCCCAAAGCAGGAATAAAGTTTTGTGGATGTGACATTTTAAAAAATGGCTTTGACACTGGACCTT
>NW_007726972.1:666645-667877 GCF_000696425.1 Galeopterus variegatus
AAAGCAGGAATAAAGTTTTGTGGATGTGACATTTTAAAAAATGGCTTTGACACTGGACCTTGTGAAAAACTTTAGAGTTATGTAAGTCTTGTGCTATAGCAGTGTGATTTTCTGCTTGACCTTACTAGGGTATTTCAAAAGATTCGTGGAAAAATAGAATTAAAAAATAATATGAATCTTTCCATGAACTTTTAGAAGTATTCTCATATTATTCCCTGAAATTTTGTTGCACTTGCTGAGACAATGATGGGCAAGCAATCATTAAATAGATCCTCTTTGGACATCTATCTCCTCTGCAGTATTTCACTCACATGCGTGCACATTCTCTCCACTGCTAGTCCTCTTAGTTGCTAGCATCCCCATCCTCCAGATGGACCAAAAACACTGAGGAGTCCTCTTGGTAGACGTGTCATACAGTGCACTCTATGAGAAACATGGTGATACTGAACGCAACAGATTAGTTCAATTATGTCAGTTATAAAATTCACCTAAAGGAGGTGTCACTTCTTTACATTTCCTTTGTTCATCCCCATGACCTTTTTCCTGCTTGCCTGATTGCTTATGGTCATATAACTGATGTTAGACTTCCACCAAGATGCTGACAGGGGCAGAAAGATGAAGTTCATTTCAAATCATTACACATTAAAAAAGTAAAACTTCCTAGAGTCTCCATTAAAGGGTCAGATTGGGACAGAGAGTTGAGTTATTTGCATAATGAAACATTAAGAATTTATTTTTGGGTTCCATTAGATTATGCTATTTTTGACCCCAATTAACATTACTAATCAAGAGTAGGCTGCATTTTTTTGCATACCACTTTACTGACAGTCTTAGTACGTGGCCAGTGGACATCAGTCACTACCAATCATATTTCTTTGGCCTTCAACAGGTCTATGATTTTTTTCTGTTTGATGAGTACTATAAATTGGAATTGTGCTATCAAATATGAATAAAGCTGCAGTTGCAATGGGATTAGAGAGTTAAAATATACTGTTATATCATAGAAGTCTAATAGATCCAGAGGCAGAGAGTATGAAACTTTACAAAACATGGAATTTTTAATAAGTAACGTCTACAAGTATACATAACCATATATAAATATGGGTAGTTTCATGAGAAAATGTCAGGCCTTAAAAACTAACGCCACCTTAAGTGACATTACAAGTGGCATCATTATGGGCCCACAAGGGCGTATTAACGTGGCAGCCTAAGATGGTGCCAGGAGGAAGTAG
>NW_007726972.1:670007-670847 GCF_000696425.1 Galeopterus variegatus
TAACGATTTTTGATAATATGTATTTTACTTATATCAAAAGTTCTGATAGGAATAATTTGCTTTAAATAATAATCTGAATGCTTTTCTTGCCAAAATTAATTTATAGTAAAAATAAAGAACCAATGACACTTCAATAATGTAATAACTATACTAGGGATATTAGGACAGTATTTCTTGTTTCCTTTTTCATTTTAGAGAAAAAAGGGTTTTATTGTTTGGCCTGGTGTGGATTTAAAATATGCTTGTAATTATCTAATTCGTAATCTTCTTCCACATACTTCTTCATTTTAATAACAAGGGATAAGGATTAAAAATCTTTTGAGAGAGTGCTTTCTAATAAGCCTGAAGAGTTTGTGAGTGAATGAACTATTCTCAGTACAGAGATTTTAACAGGCTTCTTCCAAGTCTCATTAACCCTAGGAGTAAATATCATTATAACCTGCTATATCCTAAAATAGTTCTCATCAGTCACTAATACATTTAATAGTTTTATGCATTCCATTCACTACCACTTCTTGAAGAAATGACTGCTCATTTCAAGACACTATGACATTACATCAAGCTTCTCTGTAAAANATGTGATCTTGGATAACTAACTCATGGAATCTATGCTTTATGTATTTAATTCTTCCTAGTTCTAAAGAAGGTTTCTGTGGCTGACAGAAGTATATACAATAAAAATAAGATAAACAATACATCGTTTAAAAAAATAAACAGAATGATTATTTGAATTACCTTGGAAAAATCACCAAATCTGTAAAATAAAATGTTGATTGTATCAGTACCTATATCCAAACTGTGGCAAGGATTAAATGAAAAAGAAAAAGGAAAAAAAAAAAA
>NW_007726972.1:672062-697251 GCF_000696425.1 Galeopterus variegatus
CTTTTTATTTGCAACTTACCAGAAACCAAATTCTATCTAGAGCAATAAAAATGAAATATATTGCCCTCAAAATTACGAAAAACATAGATGACAGTAGCAATGGAAATAAGCTTTTATTCACTATTAGGACTCACCTGGTCTCTTACCTTTGCTTTCCTCTACCTGTTAGCATCCTCATTCAGGACATGGCTACAAACAACTTTATACTAATATGCCGAAAACTCCCTTAGCTATAATAAAGGGACTTCTATTACCACATGTAGTATGAAAAAAAAAATCATGAATTGGATTCCAGTGTTACGGAAGAAGTCTTTATGATCAATTGCTTGTTATCAGAGGAAAACTGTACAGTAATGGCAGTCATTGAGCGATCTCTTTGCTTAAATGTTCATGGTGATTGAACTAAATGCCTTTAGCAACCAGAAAGGTAAATGAGTAGCATGTCCATGTACTTTATTATCTAAACTGGGATACTATTAAGAATGCAAATGTGGGTATTTGAGAATGAAATGTTGTGACAAGTGTAAAACAGGACTGTACTAGTCCAGCAGGGTTACATGGTCACCTCACACATTACTGAAAGAGGCTGATAATAGTTGTGGAAAACTGGAAAAACCATTTTCCATCAAAAGGAGCATTCATTCCAAAGCAGCAATGTAGGCTACTGTTGTTAGATCTAATTTATCAAGAAAAACTGGAAACGTGAATTTTTATGTAAGCTTCCCATTTTTGTATATTGCTAATTGATTTTTTTTCATCAACACTTTTTTGTGCTTCCGAATCTTCATTCAGCCTGTGAGCAAGCAATTTGCTGCCCCTAGTCTAATATATCAGGCAAAATTATTTGGAATCTTTCACTGCCCGACTCACAAAAATATTTAATACCCCAAGTACTTCTGTCTGTCTCTATCTTACATAAATTTTGACTTAAATCATAATGTGTATATAAACTTACAGGTTTATTTTGTTGTAATGTATTTTGTTCTAAAATATAGGATGATGACATGTATTGCATGAAGTAACTTTGTTCTGTCAGGCAAGCAATATTACACTAATATGCATATACTCAAATACATGGAGCTAAGTACATGAGCACATGGTGCAGGATGACAAGTGGATGGGGCCTAAGGGAAAGGACATAGTCCCTAATTACAAAAATAGTGGGCACAAGGCACCTGATCTCGTTCTCTGATCTCATCCTTCTCTGTCAATATCATCACTAGAAATATATGGGTGGAGGATTTAACAAAGAGAAGGAAACTCAAAATGTACAGTCTTCTAGAAAATTATTTTGATTTTGGAATCCTTTAAATAGCAAAGCCTGGGGACAAAGCTCTTTTTTGTTTTATATACAATATGGATGCCAGAGCAAAGCATTTCACATTTCATTTAACTCTCACAATTAATCATTCCCAAATAATATGTCTGACCTGCTGTAAAATATTTTTGGAAGTGAAAAGCTAAAGGTCTACAAATGGATGATGGAGAGAACTGGAAGCTGGGTGAGCCTCACACACTGATCATTTCCCGAGTATGAAAGATCATTGCTAATGATCAGAAGCTCAAGTTAGAAGAATGAGAGTGTGGGTGAAGTGTTGAGACTGAAAACGTAATTATTGAATGACAATTTGTTCAGCATTCAGGGTATGATATCATCCATGCGTTAGCTTTTAAATCATGTCCTCTATATATTTTTGAAATACGTCCTCTATTTATTTCTCAAATAAATGATTGTTGCCAATTACAAAGGATATTGGTATCATTTACACTTATTATTAGCTCATCAACTGTTAGCTTAACCCACAACTGTAAATATAATGTGAAAATGTTAAAACCAGGACAATTGCTATTATTATACCTGAAAAGACTTAAAAATGATTATATATTTTGACAATATATATTGTCAATATATATAATTGTGACAATATTTTANAAAATGATTATATATTTTGACAATATATATTGTCAATATATATAATTGTGACAATATTTTAAGATTATTTATTTTTTATGGGTTTATATTCCTCAGTAAACAAGTAGTTTTTGTAATTTATTATATTTTTTATATTTTTATATATTTTTTATATTTTTAATTTTATGCTATATTCATATTAAATATATGTATTTAAAACTTAGTTTCTATTTGTTCATAGGTGTATGCTATTTTTCTCAGCTTCTTTAACCTATGTGTAACTTTAAAATATTAAACAGTTTCACTTATATTAAAAAAAAACAAAACTAGTGTTGATTTACACCTAGACTTTAATAACTTATATCTTGCTTATGAGAGAATTTGGGTAAAAGTAAATTGCCTACACAATTAAGGCTTTGTTGTGTAACATAGTTTGACTCTCTTATTAGATAAAAGAAGAAAGATGATGCTTGAAAAATGATTATATATTTTGACAATATATATTGTCAATATATATAATTGTGACAATATTTTACGATTATTTATTTTTTATGGGTTTATATTCCTCAGTAAACAAGTAGTTTTTGTAATTTATTATATTTTTTATATTTTTATATATTTTTTATATTTTTAATTTTATGCTATATTCATATTAAATATATGTATTTAAAACTTAGTTTCTATTTGTTCATAGGTGTATGCTATTTTTCTCAGCTTCTTTAACTTATGTGTAACTTTAAAATATTAAACAGTTTCACTTATATTAAAAAAAAAACAAAACTAGTGTTGATTTACACCTAGACTTTAATAACTTATATCTTGCTTATGAGAGAATTTGGGTAAAAGTAAATTGTCTACACAATTAAGGCTTTGTTGTGTAACATAGTTTGACTCTCTTATTAGATAAAAGAAGAAAGATGATGCTTGATATGCTCAGAGATGCTCAACACCTGGTCCCCGAGTTCTTGATTATCAGCAAAGATTCTAGTGCCCATCCTGGATGAAGAAACAACTGGACACCTAGATCTTAAAGGGCAATGAAGACCCCAAGACTTGGACAAAGGGCATCTCAGAGGCCTCAGGTGATAAAGAGATGAACAAAGATCAACCGACCTCTCTGACTTTTTCGTTGTGATGAAAACTCCAAGGCCCTTTTTACCAAGGCCCTTTTGTGGTTGTAGGACCACAAAAGACCATAGATGTGGGAATAAAATAAAATTTCATGTTTAGAATTAATTTGTTTAAAGGATGTAAGGTAACATTAGTTGCCCGCCCAAGTTGTGGCATAAGCATCATGCCTGTTACAATTTCAGGTACATCAAGTAAAATCTTTAAAGTATCTAACTTTTTTCAGTGTTTCTAACTTAACTTATAAAAAGTATGGAGAATTTTTTAATATTTCCAAGCAGAAAGTTACAATTTCAGGTACATCAAGTAAAATCTTTAAAGTATCTAACTTTTTTCAGTGTTTCTAGCTTAACTTATAAAAAGTATGGAGAATTTTTTTATATTTCCAAGCAGAAGCATAGTTTTTTGAAATATTCTAAGTTAAAAAGTGCATAAGAGAATTCATGGACAAAGTGTCCAAAAGCAAAGTTAAATTTTTTAACACTTTTTTTTTCATCTGGACACTTTATATTTTTACTTACTATTTTTTGCTGGTAGCCAAAGCCAGCTTTTTCCACCAAAAGTGGGTCTGTGAAGAATACTAGAACAAGGATGATAACTTTGGATTCATCATTAGCATTCTCAAATTGTTTAATAACCATGCAAAATATAGTATATTCATTTCTCAAGGTCAATTGATATCGTTCCTTACTCGGTCTTTTGCATTGCATTTACAAATGTCATCAATAAGCTCAAGTAAGCTTTATTTCTAAATAGATGAATAAATAGAGGAATTCATTACCATTAATTTGAAGGGTTAGCTTGGTTATGTTTGAGATAATAAGATGCACTGTGGTTTTAAACAACTGCAAAGAAATTAGAGAATGGCTGATGGGGGGGGCGTTAAGAGCTAATATTGAGATAAAGAATAGAAAATGAAGAATAAACAATATGCAAAGGGGGAAAGAATATTGTGAATGCTAACTACACCTTCTAGGATCATTATCTGATGCAGTTTAAAGATGTTTACTCTTGCTAAATCTATTTACATTTAACAGATGTCTTAGTCATTATCATAACACAAGAAAAATACGTAAGAGGGATAGAGTATAGACGGGAGAAAGTGAAGACTTCTATCATATTTATTTCCAGATAATATGATCATTTGTCAAAAATCCGTGAAATATACAAATACAAAAGAACTAAAACTAACAACTAAAATAAGCAAGGTCTTAGTATAGAAATTCAATTATATCAATGGTATTTCCATATATAAACAATAAATAATTGAAAATGCAAATGAAAAATATCTATAATAGAATAAAATGACAGATGTAGCATAAGATGTACAAAATTCTCACATCAAAACTAGAAAACATTACTGGACCAAATTTAAAAAGACCTAAATAAATGAAGAGGTATACTATGTTACTGAATTGGAAAACTGAATATTGTTTATTTGTTCATTCTCTACAAATTGATTAATAGAGTCAATACAATCACGAAGAAAAACACATCAAGTTCTACTTTAGGAATGGACAGGGTGATTTTAAATTCATATGAAAATGCAAAGGTCCTAGGATAGCTAAAGCCATCTTGAAAAAGAAAACAAAGTTGGGGGAATGACAACATCTGATTTTAATACTTGCCATAAAGGTACAGTAATCCAAGCAAGGCAGTATTTATGTGAGGACAGACAAATTTGACAAAGGCACCAGAAAAACCCAATGGGAAAAATTCAATGGGAAGCAGTGCTGGAATATGTAGATATCATATGAGAATAACAATATACCTTGAAAAATTTACCTCACACTATACCCAGAAATTATCTTGAAATTCCTTATAGACCTAAATGTTAGATTTGAACCTATGAAACTTTTGGAAGAAAATATAAGAGACTATCTTCATGGCCTGGAGTAGGCAAAATTATCATAGACAGGAAGAGATATATCTAAGCGTATGAAAAATTGGTAAATTAAATTTCATCTAATTAGGACTCCTGCTCTTCAAAGGCATGGATTTGGAGAAAATGTTGTGTGTGTGTGAGATTTATGTCTGGAATAAATAATAAACTCTAACAACTCAAAAAGAAAAAGAAAAACTGCCTAATAAAAATGTTCAAAGGAATTGAACACACATTTCATAAAGAAAGATATACAAAGAGCCAATAAGTACATGAAATGATGCTCAACAGTACTAGTTGTCCGTGAAATGCAAATATAAACCACTTGAAATATCATTATAAACATACCAAAATACCTACAATTAAAAGAACTGTCATTTCCAAATATTGGGAGAGATGTGGAGCAAGGGCAACTCATACATTGCTGGTGGGTGTGTGAAATGTCAAAACCACTTTTGAAAGCAGTGCATTAGTTTCTTAAAAAGCTAGATATATATTTGCCCTGTGACCTAGCAATTCCTCTCCTAAATATTTAACAAAGAGAAATGAAAACATATACGTAAAAGGACTTATGCAAGAATTTTTATCAAAGCTTTAATAGCAGTTTTAATTATAATAACCCAAAACTAGAAGCATTCCAAGTGTCCATCAAGAAGAGACTGGACAAATTATGATATATTCATGCAATTGAATAAGACTCATCATTAGAAAAGTAACAAAATTCTGATACACACAACATGGAAATTTGTCAAAACATCATTTTCGGCAAAACAACATAAAAGTGTGCATGTTGTACGTGTGGGGGTGGGGATTGAGATTAAAAAGGGGCATGGGGAACAACATAGATGGACTGAGAGAAAATTGTATTAGGTGAAACAAGTCAGGCACAGAAAGAGAAACACCTCATTCTCACTTATTTGTGGGAGCAAAAAATAAATAAGTAAATACAAACAAATAAAGCATGGAGGGGGGAAGAAGACAGAACAACCACAAAAATTCCTTGAACTATTTAAGTCAAGTGAACAGATATGATGTGGGGGGGGGGGATTGGGGGGAAGGAGGTGGAGAGGAACGGGTAAAAGAGCATGAAAATCAACTACAATGTAAATTGAGAATTAATATAAAAATAAAAAATAAATTAAATAAATAAAATAAAATTACTATATAGTTAAATAAAGGGGGGCAGGGGGGAACTTTCTGCAGAGTTGGAAAGGGCTAATTTTGAAAGAGGCATGGATTAGAGGAATGTATGCATTTGCCTGAAATCATTATACTCAGCACAAAAGATATGTATATTTTATTGCATGTACACTTTAATTCAATAAAAATATTAAAAAAAAAAACACCGGAAAGCATGATTCAGTATTCATAAGTAATAAATAGCCAATCAGAAATTATGTGCCACTAACCCAAAAAAAGCATGTTATTTTGTTAGGCTTTAGTATAATATTTCAAAATAATTTCTATGAAAATATCTTTTATCTCATTAAAAGAAAAGGTGAAAATATCAGAAACCTCTGTACACAATCTGTCTTCACTGTATTTTCTACCTGCCATATGCACAACACCTGTTCAGTTTGATGATTTATTCTTCAAAGAAATAGATGCAAGACTTTAAAACACATTCTTGGAATAGTTTTGGTAGTTAAAATTAACCATGTTGTCCTGTGAATAATTTAACGTGGTTTAATTACTTGCAAATTGTTTCTTTAGAAAACCTGGATCTCAAAATGTTAAATAAATCGGTGATTCCCTCAGATGTGTGGATAAAATACATTAAGATAACATCTTATTTCAATAATACTTCTATGCTAACCTTCTTAAAAAATACTGCTAAATTGTTTATCAGTGTTTATTGCTTTTATTCTTTTTTATGACGTATTTAATATCCTTACCACATTTATAGGATTGTTTTAAGTGGACAATATCTATTAATATCATATGTGTGATATAATGTCTCTAACTGTAGAGAAAGTTAACGCCATTTTTAGCACAGATGATTTATTTTATCATAAGTTGGCTCTATGCAGTTAGCTCATTCTTATCCCTAAAAATAATTGTATTACTATTAAATATAATGATTATACCAGAATATCACTTTAATTTTAAAGCAATAACTCTCTCAGATAAATGAAGTACTTATTGACAAAGACCAATGAGTTAGTACATTCATTTTGTATGAATAATTAAGAAAATTTTTTCAAATGTCAAGTAATAGTAGGCATGAATTAATATAAATTTATTATATAACCTTCCTAACAAAGTCGCATGATTTTTTAAAGTTTATTTATTAATACTATTTTTTTACATTCCATGATTTTGTTGTGGAGCAGTTGGGGGGGAGGGACAAAGGGGAAGGGGTAAGAAAAGGAGGAAGAAGGAGGGATGGGGTTGAAGCCTGTGGCACCCTCCTCGCTCCTGCAGGGGAGACCAGAGGGCTTCCAGTGGTGCCTTGGTCATAGCTGGTCTGGGTGCAGATGTCAGGGGGTGTGGTTGAAGCCCTTATCCCCCACCACCCCAGCTCAGGAGCCCAGAGAGCTTCTTGCAGCAGCTCAGTGGTTGTCGCTGGGCTAGCTGCAGGTATTGGGGAAGCATGGCTGAGGCCCCAGGCCCCCCATCACCCCAGCTCAGTAGAGCCCAGGGTGCTTCCTGTGGTGGCTCAGTGGTCATTGCTGCACTGGTTGTGGGTGTTAGGGGGGCATGGCTGGGACCCCCAACCCTCCCCCATCCCTGGCTTATTAGCCCAGGGGACTTCCAGTCCTTCTACATTTTATAGGTGTTCGTTTGTGATATGAAACCTTTGCATATATCCCAAGGGAAAGAAGTTACTATATTGGAAGATGCTGGTTCTAATGCCTGCACTGCCTCATGCAAATTTAGATTTACCACATAAGTGCTCTGGGTCTTTGTGCTCTTACCTATAAATTGGAGTTAATAGCATCTATGAGTATTTCAAAGGACCGTTGGAAGATTACATATTTTTAGGATCACATATTAGAAGGATTGCATTGGAAAGAAACTTGTGAAATTCTAGAGTACTCTAAATGTAATAGGAATTATTATATCAGATTATACTAGATGTAAATAAGCATATAAAACAATATATTTATTTATTTATTTTTATTTATGCATTTTTAATTTTTTAATTTATCAATATACAATGTAGTTGATTTTCGTGTCCCTTTACCTATGGTCATAGAGCAAGGCATGTTATTTTATCATTATATTTTATACTAGAATAAGAAAACTAGAATTATAAACTATTGACTATAAATATGAAAATGAGCATTACTGAATGCATGTTACTTTCCAGGCACTGTTCTAAGTAGCTATTTTCATTAACTAATTTTGGCTTAGAGAGGATATTGTTTTATCCGGGTCACATAACTGTAGCATGTTCTTAATGTAATGTGCACTGTATTGCATATTATAAGTACTTTGATTTTATGTGTATTAATTACATTTATATTTCAAATTTGTTGCAAAAAAGGTAATTGAATGAATTATATACTTAAGTTACTTAAAATTTTTACAATAAAAAACCGTTCTGCTGTTTTTTTCTAAATTATTGAAAGAACCTATTCGTGTATTGACAAACACATGTGAGAAAACTACTAAAAAATAAGCACCACCAGAAAGCTGAGAGAATCAATCAAAAAAAAACCTGAAATATTAAAAATGTCCATGAGCCAGAAGGAAAACCATACCCAATAAAATTTGGGATCCACCAAAAAATAAACAGCACTGAAAATTTTCAATGTTGAGCAGGTATATGCTTTATTTCTATTTATTTTAAAATCTTTAAAAGATAATTGATTGTACATAATTAAAATAATAAGAATGCATTATACAGTTTATAACATATGTAAAATGTTGTAATAATGAGTTAAAACATATGTAATATGCAAAAAATTTATAACATGTAAGTAAAATGTATGACAAAAATAGCACAAAGTCAGGGAAAGGAAATAAGAGTATATCGTTATAAGGTGCTTAAACTTTATTTGAAGTGATGTAGTACTAATCGATGGCAGGCTGCAGAAAGTTAAAAATGTTTGCTGTAAACCCTGCACTGACTACAAACATACAAACACACAAAAAAACAAACAAAAAACTACGACTTGCTTCTGACAGAATATAGCAAACCTGACGGGATGTCACTCCCATGAGTATGTTATGTTATGTAGGATTCCCTCTTAGCAGACTAAAGAGAGAAACGCTCTTTTGCCGCCCTTAAAGAAGCAAGACATCATGTTGTGGAAAGGGCTACATGCCTCGGTCTTACAACTGTGAGAAACTGAATTGTACCAGCAACAATGGTACCTTGAGGAGGAATTCTTTCCTCAAGTGAAATTGCAGTCCCAACTAATGCCTTGATTGCAGCTTTCTGAGTCTCCAAGCAAAGACCCTGCTTAGCTTGCCTGGGCTTCTGATTCACAGAAACTGTGAGATAATAATAATGTGGTTCTAAGTCACTAACTGTGGAAATTTGTTGTGCAGCAATAGTAAACTAATGCAGACAAAAAATGTGAAATAAATCTAGTTTGAAAGAAGGAAGCAAAATATTGTTATTTGCAGATGACATGATTATCTTTGTAGAAAGTAAAATATAAAAACTACTAGAAGTAATAGCAAGGTCAACATAAGTCACTTGTTCTATAAACTATTATCAGATGATTGAAGTATATAATTAAAAATGATGCCATTCAGGGCCGGCCCCGTGGCGCACTTGAGAGAGTGCAGCACTTGGGAGCGCAGTAACACTCCCGCCATGGGTTCGGATCCTATATAGGGATGGCTGGTGAACTCACTGGCTGAGCGCGGTGTGGGTGACACCAAGCCAAGGGTTGCGATCCCCTTACCGGTCACAAAAAAAGACAAAAAAAAAAAAACAACGCCATTCAAAAATACAGATTATTTTGTCATAAATTTAATAATGTGCAAGACCTGCATACTAAAAACAACAAAGCACTGCTAAGAAAAAAATTTTAAATATCGAGGGCCGGCCCGGTGGCGCACTGGATGGTGCGCCGCTTGGGAAGCGCGGCGGCGCTCCCGCCCGAGGGTTCGGATCCCACATACAGACCGGTTCCCGCTCACTGGCTGAGCGAGGCGCGGGAGCAACACCGAGGGTTGCAGTCCCATTGCCGGTCCCCGGTCCGGTACGGGGGCAACATTGAGGGTTGCGATCCGTTGCCGGACACGGAAAAAAAAAAAAAAAAAAAAAAAAAAATTTTAAATATCGAAATAAATGAAGAGAGAAACCATGCTTATGTTTCAGAATATGCAGTGTTATCAGTGTAAATCAAAACCACAATAAAATACTTCATCACCCTTCAGAGTCACTATAATAATATGAGAAGATCAAGTGCTAGTGAGGATGCAGAACACCTAGAGCTCTCACACATTGCTGTTGGGAATGCAAAATTTCTGCTCAGAAATTTCTCATTAAATAAACATTCATGGTATGACTCAGCAATGCTATTCCTAGGTATTTATCTAAGAAAAAGGAAAATATAAGTATACATATAGACTTGTATACCACTTCATTTATAATAGCCAAAGGTGGAAACAAATCTGATATCCACTATCTCTAATTAGACAAAGAAATTGCAGTATACCATAACTCATTTCTTAGGTTTGGATAGAAAGCGTATTATAAAAATGTATACAACAGGTTAAATGTGTTTACACTGTGAGTACAATCAGCACATTTCTGATTTTTCTCCCAGTTCCAGGGGAGTTAGATGTAGGTGCAGTATACAGATATCTTTCTGTTTAACTTTATTGGGACTGTGTGAGGTGAGTACAATGGAAGAGAAGTAAGGGTGTTTGAAAGATAGTGTTTGGAATAATGAGCCATGAAATATAAGCTGGGAAAAATACATTAGTGTAGGAGGGAGTGATTGATTGTTAAAAAGTTGTAGGGTAATTATATTCAAAGGACTTAGAAGGTGGAATAATTGCTGGAATGTTAATATTAGAGTAGGTGAGCTAGAATGATGAGTGCTAGAGATCAGAAGAGAGAATGCTTTCAGGCAAGATTAGGACAGTGAAGTAGATATTGGGGATTATAAAGTCAGGATGTGGTCAAGGTGGGATGAAACAGAAAACAAAGTCATAGAAAGGGAAAATGTCAGGAAATCATGTGGTCAAGGTATTGGATGAATCAGTCATGCATATATGTGAAAGTCACCATGAATACATACAAAGTAGGGGTGTTGGGGTGGGAAGGAAATTGGTGAGCTCTGCGCTAAAACAATCAGTAAATGAAGCAGAGTTAGTAGGAACACGATAAATGATATCAATAAAAGAGTCATTAAAAAGTTAAATCACAATTGCATAAAGTTCAAAAGAAAAGAGTTTTTAAGTAGAAAAAATATTTATTTTAATGGTGAGGAGAATGAATTTTATTAATTTTGCAACCTAAATATTTGCAGGATTAAGAGGGAAAAAAAGATTCTACAGAGAGGTGTAATGACAATACAAAGAGTGAGAGTTAAGATGAGGAATAAAATATAGTCTTATTGTGTATCATGAAGAGTAGAAGCAGAAAAAGTGAACAGAACAAAAGTAAAATTAGATAGTCCTGTTCTCTGGTCTACACAAATATTCATATAATGACAGGCAAGAGTTGAAAGTGTGGTTTAAATTTTTAATAAAAACAAATGTTGGGGAGAAAAAAAGATTAAATTAACTTTGAAAACTAATATCAATAAACATTTGAATGAATATCTCTGTAAATTATGTTCTAATTTCTCATGGTTATAGTTGAGTCTTTCACTTTTGAATTTATAAATATGAAGCCTGCAGTGCATTTTTCAAAAATAAGCTTCTTACTGCTTGCAGAGGAAAATAAAAACACCCAGAAGACTATATCAAATTATGAAAATAAGCAAAAATCTTAATAATACATTTCATTTCTAAAAAACAAAAAACTTTTAAGAATTTCCTTCACGTTAAGCTAACAAAGTGCCATCACTCTTTTAATCCATATTAAGTAAAATTAACTTACATCATTGCTTTGGTATGATTTTACATTGATATTAGGATGTCTTAATTCAACTCATTTGAAAATGCAGCAATGAAAGTTTAAATAGCCAAATGATAGAAGGAAAAGAAAATGCATAGTCAAAAGCCATGATTTTAGCAGCTTAAATGTTCATGGTGACATTGAACAACACTTGAATATTCATAGTGCTTTCAGAGCATATTGAAATTTTGGAAAGCTTGAATATTCCTCTTTGAATATTCCTATTGTGACATTACACTTTGTCTTAGTTTATTCCTTCTTTTGTGCTATGAGTGATTTAAATTGAAATCTGAAATATGTGAACAAAACAGTCAAATAAA
Organism: Galeopterus variegatus; assembly: GCF_000696425.1. Taxonomy (NCBI): domain Eukaryota; kingdom Metazoa; phylum Chordata; class Mammalia; order Dermoptera; family Cynocephalidae; genus Galeopterus; species Galeopterus variegatus. The sequence continues at coordinate 684,338 of NW_007726972.1, forward strand.
ATCCTACATTTGAGAAGGCTGCTACACTGAGAAAAACCTGGCACACAGTGACATGTTATATAATCTATGAAGTGTCAATTTGAACTTTTCATTTTATAACTGCTTTTGAATACTACAAACTAACAATTCATTGAATATTACAAAAGCAGTTTGTCTATAGCAGAACCTCCAGGAAGAAAAGCTCAGGTTGCAGTCAGCTCTGTATACACAGCATTTTATATTCTCTTTGCTATAATAATGTGTTTACCTGTCTAATCCCTTGAACACAAGGTATAGATAATTTAATATAGACATTGTTGAAAACTTCCATTTTACTGTTTTAAAGTTGCTTTATTTTAAAATACTAATTAATTAGATATAAAAAAAATAGAAGAAATTTTAAAGACCTAGATACAACCCCACTTTTAACAATGGATAGAGTATTCAGGCAGAAAATCAATAAGGAAACAGCAACCTTGAATGACAGTATAGACCATTGGACTTAATAGACATATACAGACTATTCCATCCAATGGAAGCAGAATATTCACTCTTTTGATGGGCACATGGAACATTCAAACAGTCTAGATAGATCATATCTTAGCCCCCAACCAAGTCTTAACAAATTTAAGAATATTGAAATCATATCAAGTATCTATTCTGACCACAATGTTATAAAATTCGAAATCTATAACAGAACAAAAATTGAGAAATTCACATATATGTGGAAATTAAAGAACACACTTCTGAACATCCAATGAATAAAAATGAAAATGAAAGGAGAAATCAAAAAAATCGTGACACAAATTATAATGGAAACACAACAGACTAAAGTTTATGGAATGCAGCAAAAGCAATTCTCAGAGAAAAGTTTACAGCAATAAACACCTGCATTAAGAAAAAAATGATCTCAAACAAATAACCTATTTCGACACATCGAAGAACTAGATAAAGAGCAAACTAAGCCCAAAGTCAGCAGAAGGAAGGAAAAAATTAAGATCAGATCAGAAATAAATGATAAAGAGACTAGAAAAACAAAGAAAAAATCAACAAAACTGAGAGCTGGTCTTTTGAAAAGATAAAATAAACAAACTTTAGTTAGATTAACTAAGAGAAAAAAAGAGAAGACATAAAAATCAGAAATGAAAAAGAAAACATTATAACTGATACAACAGAAACATTATATCTGATACAACAGAAACACAAAGGATCGTGAGACTATTGCTATTAACTATATACCAACAAATTGAATAACCTAGAAGAAATAGATAAATTCCTAGATACATACTGTATAACCTATCAGGATTGGATCATGAAGAAATAGGAAAACAAACAGACCAATAACAAGTAAGGAGACTGAATTAGTAATTAAAAAGTCTCACATCAAAGAAAAGCCCAGGACCTGATGGTTTCAGTGCTGAATTCTACCAAAAACATAAAGGAGAAATAATATCAAACCTTCCAAAACTTTTCCTAAAAGCTTGAAGAGGAGGTGATATGGACGGAATTGTTTCCCCTAAGTTTTACGAATTAGAAGCTTGATCCCCATTGTGACTGTCAAGAGGATGGGAAGTCCTATTATGGTAACTGAAAGGTGGGGCCTTGAAGAATGATTAGATTGTAAGGACCATGCCCTAATGAATGGATTAATAATGGTGGTCATGGGCTTGGTTCTGAGGGCTTTAAAAGAAGAACATGTGAGACTCTCTCTCTCTCTCTCTCTCTCTCTCTCTCTCTCTCTCTCTGCTTCCACCATCTCACAATATGATACTCTGTGTTGCTAAAGCCACCACTGAGGAAGACCCTCACAGGATGTGCTCCCTGGACTTTGGACTTCCCAGCCTCCAAAACCATAAGCAATAAATTTTGTTTTTTCACAAATCACCCAGTTCCTGGTATTTTGTTATAAGCAACAGAAATGAACTAATACTGGAAAATTGGTGCCAGAGAAGTGAGATGTTACTTATAACAAATACAAGAAAATGTGCAAGCAACTTTGGAACTGGGTATTAGGCAAAGGTTGGAGGAATTTGGAGGTACAGGCTAGGAAAAGCCCAGATGCTGGGGAAGAAAGTATCTTTCTAACCTAATGTTAACCTAATGGATTAAAATTCTAATTCAATGAATTAATTAATTGTGCATTTTTATGCATCAACAATGAACAAGCAGAAAAAGAAATCAAGAAAGCAAGCCTGTTCACAATAGCTAACGATAAAATAAAATACCTTGGAATAAATCTAACAAAGGTGGTGAAAGATCTCTACAATAAGAACTACAAATCACTGATAAAAGAAACTAAAGAGGACAGAAAAAGATGGAAAGACATTCCAGGCTCTTGGATCAGAAGAATTAGTGTTGTGAAAATGTCCATACTACCTAAAGTGATCTATAGATTCAATGTAATCTCTATCAAAATACTAATGACATTCTTCACAGAACTAGGAAAAACAGTCCTAACATCCATATGAAACAACAAAAGACCCTGCATAACCAAAGCAATCCTGAGTAAAAAAAAATAAAGCAGGAGGCATAACACCACCCAACTTCAAATTATGCTACAAAGCTATAGTAACCAAAACATCATAGTACCAGCATAAAAATAGATACTCACACCAATGGAACAGAATAGAGAACCCAGAAATCAACCCACATACTTTCAGACAACTGATCTTCAACAAAGGCACCAAGAACATACGTTGGGGAATAGACAGCCTCTTCAATAAATTGTGCTGAAAAAACTGAACATCCATATGTAGAATAAGATTAGACCTGTACTTCAACTCAAAATGTATTCAAGACTTAAATATAAAATCTGAAACTATAGAACTCCTAAAAGAAAACATAGGGGAAACACTTCAGGAAGTGGGACTGGGCAAAGGCTTTATGAATAAGACCCCCAAAATCACAGGCAACAAAAGGAAAAATAAACAAATACGATTATATCAAACTAAAAAGCTTCTGCACAGCAAAAGAAACAAGTAATAAGCAAAAAGACAACCTACAGAGTGGGAGAAAATATTTGCAAACAATGCATGCAACAAAGGATTAGTATCCAGAATATACAAGGAACTCAAACAAATTAACAGTAGAAAATCAAATAACCCAGTTAAAAATGGCTAAAGAGCTGAATAGGCATTTCAAAAGAAGATACACAAATGGTCAACAGACACATGAAAAACGCTCAACATCACTCAGCATCAGGGAAATGCAAATCAAAACCACATTGATATATCATCTCACCCCAGGTAGACTGGCTGTTATCAAAAAGACAGAGAATAACAAATGCTGACATGGATGTAGAGAAAGGAGAACACTCCTATACTGTTGGTGGGACTGTAAATTGGTGCAAACATTATGGAAAATGGTATGGAGTTTCCTCAAACAACTACAGATAAAATTGCCATATAATCTATCACACTGCTGGGTGTATACCCAAATTAATTAAAATCGTCATATTGAAGGGATACTTGTACTCTCATGTTTGTCCCAGCTCTATTTATAATAGCTAAGAGTTTGAACCCACCTAAATATCCATAAATGGGTGCCTGGATAAGGAAAGTGTGGTATATTTACAGAATGGAATACTACTCTGCCAAAAAAAAAAAAAAAAAAAAAACACACGAAATTCTGCCATTTGTAGCAACATGATGAACTTAGAGAAGATTACATTAAGTGAAATAAACCAGGCATTGAAAGAGAAATACCACATATCCTCACTTATAAGTTGGAGTTAAAGAAATAAAACAAATAAATTAAAAAGAAAAGAAAGAAAGATACAACAATCACAAAAGCATGTTGAACTTTCAAAAGGAGAGAACAGAACTGATGTTACTAGAGGTGGGAAAGGGAGAGGAGGAGGGGGATAAGGGAGGAATTGGTAAAGGACCAGGAAAAACGATTACATTGTATAATGTTGAAGATATTAATTATCCTGATTTGAGCATCACATATGGTACACCGGTATTGATAATCAACTCTGTACCTCACAGATATGTATAATCAACTATATTTCAACTAAAAAAATACACACAAACAAACAAACAAAAAAAACCCCAAATAAATAAGACATTCAAATCAATAGCAAGAAAACAAATAACCCCATTAGAAAAAATGAAATGGGCAAAGGACCTGAATAGACATTTTTTTTTTAAAAGAAGACACACAAATGATCAGTAGGTATATGAAAAAATACTCAATATTGCTACTCATCAAAAACGCAAATCAAAATCGCAATATGAAGTCACATCACATCTATTAGAATGACTTTTATCCGGAAGAAAAGTGATAATAAATGTTGGCAAGGATGTGGGGAAAAGGAAACTCTTAAACACTGTTGGTCAGAATGTAAATTAGTACAGCCATTATGGAATACAGTATGGAGGTTTGTCAAAAAATTAAAAATAGAACTACCATACGATCTAGCAATTCCACGTTTGGGTATATATTCAAAGAAAATGAAGTCAGTATGTTGAAGAGATATCTACATTCCCATGTTCATTGCAGAATTATTCACAACAGCCATGATATGTAATCGAACCATCTTCATCAATTCATGAATCGATAAAGAAAACTTGGTATACATAATGGAATACTATTCAGTTTTAAAAAAGAAATATATATTGTTATTTGTAACTGTGTGAATGAATCTGGAGGCCTTATGTTAAGTGAAATAAGCCAGGCACAGAAAGACAAATACTGCATGATCTCATTTGTGCCTGAAAACTAAAAAAGTTGAACTCATAGAAGCAGAGAATAGAACTGTGGTTCCCAGGGGCTCGGGGGTGAGAAGGATTGAGAAGATGTTGGTCAAAGGATACAAAATTCCAGTTACACAGGAAGAATAAGTTCAGAGATCCATTTACATCATGGTGACTATAGTTAATAGCAGTGTTTTATTTAGCTTTTTTGTTTGTTTGGTCACTGGCCGGATGGGGATCTGAACCCTTGACCTCGGTGTTACAAGGCTGAGCTCTAATTATTTAGCTTTTAAAAATATTTACACACATTTCAGAGAGACAAGGAATTTACAATTTTCTCGAGAAAAATACTCTAAGAAAAAGGGAGAGGAAAAAAGTTCTCTCTCACTTTGGCACCAGAGAAAACTCAAACTTTTTTAGATTTCTTATTATCCTTACTCTTGTCACAGTTTGTAACTTCACATCTCTCTCAAGCACATTGCATTGGTACTAATCCATACCATACCTTGATTTCCATACTCTCATGCCTTTATGAATGCAAATTATTCTCTCATCATGAGAAGGCTTTCCTTTCTTTGTCCTTCTAGAAAACATCTAAGCATTATTCAAGGATCAGGCCAAACACCACTTTCTCTATGCATTGGCAAATATCAAAACGTTGTATTTAGTGGGGCATATTTTAAAAAATTAAATAAAAATATACTATTTATTAAACAAAGATATATCACAATATGACATCAGCACATTTTTTATAAAACATGTACTTTTGATAGATTTATATAGAATAATATTGGGCATTTATGACCAAATAAGGTTAATTTAAAAAGAAACACAAATTTTAATACTTATTTTTTTCATTCGGATCCCATTAAGTATGATTTATGTATGCTGATGTGGGAAAATAATGTACACGCAAGTTGCTTATCACTGTACTATAAAATCTCCATAATTTGGAGGAGGAGTGGGAGTCATGAATCTATATCAACTGTGAGCACAAAACCACAAACAACTGCTTCTGATCCCCATGGTGCCCTTCAACTTTCCTAACTTCAGGAACTTCATAAACACAGTAAGATGAATGAGGTGGGGAGTTTCCCATTTCTCAGTGAGTCACTATAAAAATTGTCTGTACAACATATTCCTAAATTATGATAAATGTGCTGGTAATTCACCTTGCAGCATAATCAGCTACATTTTAGCTGAGAGGTGTACTTGAGTCTTTGACTTTTCTGAGTTCATATTTGAAAGTGAATAGTCATCCTCTAACCCACCTTTCTCTTCCACTTTAACTAGCATCACACTGAAATCAGAAAATGAAGAAGAAACTTTATATTTAATTTTCTAAGGATAAGATTTCATTGCATTGGTAATATATTTTACTTTATAAGGACCCTAAATAGTTTGTCTTTATCCCTATGGATATTTTTAAGCATTAGTTCTCAAATGTCAAATGATATATATACTACTATGTATTTTTTCCTGATGAACAAAACATACAATATCTTAAAAATGCTTTTATAGAAACAGCTGAAAATATGATAAAGATTATACATAATATTTTAAATATGTGAAACATAGAATAGTTGCATTCATTAGAACAGATTACAGAAGACCAAACAATTTTTCCAGTGGTTTGACACTGTGACCCAATACCGCACATAAGAGAGAAATAAGATACTATGGAATCTGGACACAAACCTAGATAATCTGAAGAGTTGTTTTGGGAGAGTAGGAAGGGTACACAGTCCTGAGTCTAAAATAGGCTCTATGCACTGATTAGTTGCTTGTCCTTGAATATGCTGAATTTCATTCTTAATACATACACACGTTTTCATCTGACAAAACTTGTCTCCAAAATTTGTAGGAACCTGAAATAAGATTATCAGCATTAAGTGGTATCTCAATGCCTGGCAAGTCTTAAGATCTCAACCAAACTTATTTTCATTTTCCTCTTTGTCTGAACCTCGATCTAGGAACATATCTAATGTTTTGTGCCCTAGCAACAAGGAAAGGTTGTTTTATTGATGACAAAAATGAATAACTATAATATGAATGATCCATATATTTTTAATTAGCAAAATTGCAGCCTATTTATTTTGTGTATAAGATGAACCTATTTTCAAAATTTAGCTTTAATGTCGGTGAAGTTGTATTACATCTTTATAATCAGGGCAAAACATAAATAAGATAACAGTACCTAATTTGTAGAGTCATTGTGAGGATCAAATGAGCTAATATATGTAAAAAAAAAAAAAAAAAAAAAAAAAAAAAAAAAAAAAAAAAAAAAAAAAAAAAAAAAAAAAAAAAAAAAAAAAACACAAAAGCCTAGAACATAGTAAACACCCCATAAGTGATACTTTTAAATAGGCTGCAAATTGCTGTTGATTTTGACAATATTGATGTTGTTGTTGATGATGATGAGAAAATTATCTCTCTCTGTAACATTGAATAGAGCATATTACAATCTTAATTTATAATGTATTTACTCTTGCAGGAGAAAAAAATTGATCATGTGTAAACAGTTATATATGTATTAAAGTATCTCAATTGTTTGTGACTAGATTCTATCTTCCTTTTTTATTTTAATGTGAATTTAAACAATCCCCCTCTTACCAAGTAGATCGGAGCTTATAGTTGATAGTTCATCTGAATACTTAAAATCAGGGCAAACATATTAATTATAACATTAAATGAAGAAAAAAGTCTAGTGTGTATATTCAGCATCAGTTTTATGCTGTTGGCAAAATTGCTGACGTGTAATGGATTGTTGGGAAGGAATGCTACTTATGCACTTGTACTAACAATGATTCCACTAGAACCAAATGAGTCCTCATGTCATATTAACCTCTCCAAATGAAACCCCTGCACTACTTAACTTTTCTCCTTCTCTCATATACCTTGAATCATATCATATAAAATATGTCTCCATGAAAACAAAAAGCATTTCCCTTAGACAAGAGGTGAATGATTCCTGCCTAATCCTATCATTATTCTTCAGAGACTACATCATATTATTAGAAGTGAAAAGCTGCAACAGCAATCTGTATTCTGCAATTAAGAACAGAGCAGTTTAATCCTGGCAATAAGGCTGAACCAACAGCGGCTAAGAACTATTTTATTAACTTCCTAGAGGATTTGTGGCTGTACAACATTAAAGAGTGCTTCACAGTTAAGTAAGTTCCAGGGGGGAAAATAGCATATTTCAACCATGCATGAGAGGTCAGAAAAGTCCTCCTGAGGAATGTGTAAAATATTTGGTCTTCTTATGTACCTATTAATAAAGTGACACCATACCATATCTCTGTTTGCTGTAGGCTGATTTACCATACTAATTTTTATTTGTGTAAAATTGATTTTTAAGAATTATAAAAAATACTGGTAATAATTTATGATTTCTGGTTACTTTGTGCATAGACTTTAAGTATTGGGGGCTACAATCTCTCTTAAAAATGTGTAAAGCTTTTGTACATTCCTAATTTCATTATTATTTTTATGTATTCCCACAATAAATTTATATCTGAATTTATATATATGGTTTATAATAATAATGTAAAATATTACACTGCTTAATCTGTATTCTCTCAAAACCATCATGCAAAAAGTTACCAATGACTAACCTCACATCCCTTACCCAAATATCTATATATTTCTATTTTTATAACTAATTTCCTATTTTCTGCCTTCCTTTATTGCCTCATAAAAATGTATGAATAGGTGCATGGTATCTCTTTTGCAGCAGATGTGAGAAGTTTAAAACATCCTATTAGAAACAAAACTAGAAAAATAGTAAGTAAGAGCACTTCATGTAGATAGTTATCAAAAACTTCTCAAATTGGAACACTATACTGTTGAAATTTCGAGAAGGTACAATAGTCTTTAAGAGTAGAGAAATACTAGGTATTTTTGTGCTTGTGGGTGTGTTTGCATATATATAATACATATGTATAGGTGTATGTACTTATACATATAAATGTCGAAATATTGGCAATTACTTCTTTCTCTATATTTATGTAACATGATTGATTTCAATAAAAATTAGAAGAAAAATAGAAAGGAAAAAATTTTGGTTTCCTCCAGTACAATCTTTAATAATTTAGCCTGTAACATTTTCTCATTTGATAACGTGAGTTGTGTTTTTGTTGTTGTTTTTTATTTTTTACTGTGGTTAATTTTTTTTTTCAAAAATCAAAAGCTAGAAATCAAGAAAGATGTAAAAAAAAAAAATGTAAACGATTATAAGCAAGTGAAAGAACAGAAGTTGCTCCAAACTCCTCTTCTTGCTTTAGTAATGGCATCAAATTTTAGCTAGGCACTGGGCCACCTAGAATAAAGATTAGAATCTCAAATTTTATTGCCCCTAGTTAGGAACATGTGACTAATTTTGACTAATAAGTGAAGTGGAATACATGAACTTGAACTGAGCATACCTTCACCATGTCTTTTTCATCTTCTCACTGGCTGGAAAACAGCTTTGGTTGTGATCTCTCGCACACCAGGTGAATTTGAGTAATGCCCTAAAAATGGCAGAGCAATAAGTTAAAAGGAGATTAGATTCTTGACATATAATTTCCCACTACATCTCAGGTCACTGTTACTCTGATTTTTTGCTGCAGCAGCTGAACCTGTGTTTTCATTAATACAAAATGTAGCCTCATATATGAGTGCAAATGTTCATTCATTCACTCAACTAACCATTATTTATTGAAAATTAAATTTAAAAATAAAGCTATCAGAAAATATAAAATTGGCTGTTTAATATATGAATGGAAAATTCAAACTAATTGGACAAAGGTGGACAGAGATAATTGTTATGTTTTTCCACCAAATGTAAAATTTAGTATCTGAGGGAGAAAAGAACTATGTAAAAATTTGATGTTATTCTTGTGTAACACTTAAATATGTCCCTTTGAAAGCAACATGTATTTAATTAATATTCAGTTTTAACTCTGGTCAATATTCACAATATATTATTTTTATGAAAATAGTCCTTTGAAAATATAGCATAAATTTTATCTATTTTCTATTTACATCTGCTTTAATTCTTTGGAAAATAATAATACTAACTGTTATATCTTGGAGAGATGCCTGAATATTTTATGAATCAATTCATAGCATATGCAAAATGAAAATAAAGTATTGAGTTTTCTCCAAGAAGCAAAAATTACCTTGAAGAAAACTCTGATTTATTTAAAAATTCAGACATTGAGAAATCATATCATGATTGCCTTTAAGTAAGGGCCTTAAAAAACCAACTATTTTTGATTTATGCTATTTAATCTTTTAATTTAAAAACAACTTTTTGCGAATTCTTCTTACTCTTGATGCTATAAATTGAGTCTTTTATTTCATCGGTATATCCAGTCAAAAGTTAAAGCAATTATACACAGATCTGACATCTAACAACCTCTCATTAGCCTTATTCTTATCCATGCCCTTGACAAGAAGCTGTACTTATTCAGGAAAGAACTAAAGGATGCCATAAATGTTCAGCAATTATTTATTGAATGAGTCATTTTAATAAGTGTGTAACGTCTAAACATTGAACTCAGTTTAATTATACTCAACTAATTGCTATATTTTTGAGATGGATCTTCTTGTTATCTTTACAGGGAATATGAGCAAAATGTTTTATGGACAATTATTAACTTGCATTAAATTAGAAATACATTTGAATATATAGAATGCAATTTAAGACTTCTGGACGTACACTTAAATATTGAATTATAAAACACATCATATACAGCTCATCTTATCTAAAGCCTTTGCTTGGTCACTAGATCCCATCCACTCTTCCATACTCAGATTTTAGTCCTGCAATTATCTTCTCCCTTACATCATAAATTTCCCCATCTCTACTGGATGTTCCCATTGGCATATAAAAAAGAGATGTTATTTATTCCATTGTTTAAAAAAAGACATAAAATTTTGCTGTATTTCCTTGCTTTTCTTTGCAGCAAAACTCTTCAAAAGAATTCTTTGTATTTGCACTCTTTAATTCCTGTCTTTCCATTTCTCTCATCAATCACCCAAAAAGGCACTTGCTCCCTCCACCTCAGTGAAGCTGCTCCTGAACTCTGTATTGCCAGTGGTTCTCAGTACTTCCTCATTTAGTTTACTATGTTTTCTACCTTACAGTTTCTTCACTTGTCTTCTAGGAAACCGCACTATTAATTTTCCTCCTACTTCACTGGGCATTTTTATTTGCTGTCTCGCTTATTCTTTCTCTTTCCCCGTGGCTGGAGTGAATCAGGCCTCAGTCATTGGCCCTTTTCTGTTATCTAACTAAAACATTTTCCTTGGCTGATCTCCTTCAGTCTCCTGATACTATATACCATCTCTGTGCCAACTCTTCCCACATCTCCTGACCATTTTCTGTAGCTCCAGTTTGATTAAACTGGTAGGCATATGGAACATAATATACCTTACACCAAAAACTCCAGATACCTTCTTATTGTAAACCTCTTTCTGTAGCAACCTGCCCCATCTCAGTGATGACAACCCCATCCTATAGGTTACTCAAGACAAAAACCTTACTATTATTCTTGACTTCTCATTTTCTATGATATCCCATTTCTAACTATCACGAAATCACATTCCTTCCTTCAAAATATACCTAATATAAGACCATCCTTGTTGACCTGTGCTTTGTTCAAACCACCACCATCTCTTACTTGAATTCGTTTATTAGTTTTTCTGATGGGTTTCCCCGCTTCCCAACTTGCTCTCTACTCTTTATTATCAACACAGTGTGATTCTGATTAAATGTGTATCAGACACTATTATTCCTATGCATGAAAATCTGCCAAGCCTCCCCATATTATTTGCTGCAAATGCTGAAGCCCTGCAAGGCCTTCATCAGTCAGTCTCTTGCTTCCTCTCTTTCCTCATCTGTTATTGCTCCACCTGTTGCCCACTGCTCTCCAGTCCTATTGGCCTTTTTCTTCTTCAAATATACCAGGAGACCAGGAAAATTACAAATTAAGGGCTTTGCTGCACTTGTTGCCTCTGCCTGGAACTCCCTTCTCTGGGAATCTGTATGATTCACTCTCTCACCCTGTTGAAGTCATTGCCAAAAAATCACCTTCTCACTGAGGCTTACCCTGGCCATGGTGTATTAAATTGTTATCCAGCATCCCTCCTTCCATCATATATTTGTCACTACTTTATTTACTTTTTTTTTCTAATAGTAATTATTACCACCCACTCTCTCACCCTGTTGAAGTCATTGCCAAAAAATCACCTTCTCACTGAGGCTTACCCTGGCAGTGGTATATTAAATTGTTATCCAGCATCCCTCCTTCCATCATATATTTGTCACTACTTTATTTACTTTTTTTTTCTAATAGTAATTATTACCACCCAGCGTACCTTATTTATCATGTTTATAGTTTAAAATCTATCAAGCTTAGCTAACATGCTAATTCCACAAAAGCTGGAATATACTTGCATATGAGTGTTCATTGATAAATTCTAAGTACTTAGAACGGTGCATGGAAAATACTGAACACTCAATAAATTTTCATTGACTGGATGAATGCTATGTTGAATCACTTCTGTTTAAATTGTATAGAAATAAAATTTTTATCACATGCATTTAATGATTATTTAATATCACTTGAATATTGTCAATATCATTTGAATATTGTCGATGCCTATTCAGTGAAAGATCATAATTAATGTACTTTTATTTTCTCTATCTTGTCATGGAAATAGAAAAGCCTGTACTTAAAATAGTTGAAATTTCTGTTAGATGGCACTTATAAGAGATTATAGCAAGCTAGTGACTATTATAAGCTCCTTTAGCACTTAAGGAAACATCTTTCTTTCGTTAAGGATTTAGGAGATTCAGATTCTAGCTTAAGGCTATATACAGGGTAACTAACTGTAAAACCTCAGGCAAGGTACTTTAGAGTACACATCTTTAGCTTTTTTTTTTTTTTTCCTTTTTGTCTTTTTTCGTGTCCGGCAACGGATCGCAACCCTCAGTGTCGCGCCCGTACCGGGCCGGGACCGGCAACGGGATCGCAACCCTCGGTGTTGCTCCCGCCCCTCGCTCAGCCAGTGAGCGGGAACCAGTCTGTATGTGGGATCCGAACCCTCGGCGGGAGCGCCACCATGCTCCCAAGCGGCGCACTGTAGCAGTGTGCCACCGGGCCGGCCCCACATCTTTAGCTTTTGAAATCAAGGAAATACTTGCCCTGCAGTTTTCATGGAATAGACAAAAATATCAAAAGGGGT
>NW_007726972.1:697583-704465 GCF_000696425.1 Galeopterus variegatus
TGCTCCCAAGCGGCGCACTGTAGCAGTGTGCCACCGGGCCGGCCCCACATCTTTACCTTTGGAAATCAAGGAAATACTTGCCCTGCAGTTTTCATGGAATAGACAAAAATATCAAAAGGGGTTATGTAAGGAAAAATGCATTACAAGCATATAAATGTTCTATAACTTATTCTAATTACATAAATTATATACACATCTCAGTTTTTGTCATTAGATTCTGATGCACAGATAGGTTTCTCTAAATTCAAATGTGTTCTGTAGCATGAAACAATAATAAACTATGAAGTCAAGATTTTAATGATGTACAGATGTTAAGCAACATTTTCAAATACAGTATTTTTTAAAAATCTTATTGTAACTTTCTTAATTGCTTAATTTGAAAATCCCATTCTCAACAGAGAATTATCCAAACTATCCCAAATTATAGGACAGATAAAGCAGCAGGGGTGGGGAGGCACAGGACAGGGAGAAACTGGTAAAGGGCCACATTGATGTATTCCACATTGTGGAATGATTAAATCAAGCTAATTAACGTGCCTATCAACTCACATGTTTATTTGTGATAAGAACATTTAAAATCTACTCTGTTAGCAATTTTCAAGTGTACAGTGCATTATTATTAACTCTCTTCACCATGCTGTACAATAAATCTCTAGAATTTATTCCTCCTGCATAACTGAAACTTTACACTCTTTGACTAAGAACTCCCTATTTCCTCTCAACTCATCCTCTCCAACCCCTGATCACATTATTCTGCTCTCTACTTCCAGGAGTTTTACTTTTTTAGATTCCACATATAAGTGAGATCATACAGTACTTTTCTTTCTATGTCTGACTTATTTTACTTACTGTAATATCTTCCAGGTTCATCCATGTTGTTGTAAACTACAGTATTTCCTTCTTTTTTAAGGCTAAATAATATTCCATTGTGTATACATACCACATTTTCTTTATCTATTCATTCATTGATGAACACTTAAATTTAGTTCATATCTTGGCTATTGTGAATTATTCTGCAATAAACATGGGAAGGCAGATATCTCTCTGACCTACTCATTTCATTTCCATTGGATATATACCCAGAAGTGAAATTGCCAGATCATACGGTAGTTCTATTTTAAATTTTCGAGAATCCTTCATTCTGTTTTCCATAATCATTGTTCTAATTTACATCCTCACCAACACTTTACAGGGATTTACTTTTTTCTACATCCTTACCAACATTTATTATCTCTTGTCTTTTTGGTAAAATCCATTTTAACAGGTGTGATGTGGTATCGCATTGTGGTTTTAATTTGCATTTTCTCTGACAAGTGATGTTAAGCAGTTTTCATATACCTGATGGCCATTTGTATGTCTTCTTTTGAGAAATAACCAGGTTATTTGTTTTCTTGCTATTGAGTTGTTTGAGTTCCTTATATATTTTGTATATTAACTTCTTATCGTATGTATAATTTGCAAATATTTCCTCCTGTTCAGTAGGTTGTCTCTTCACTCTGTTGTTTCCTTTGCTGTGCAGAAAATTTTTAGTTTCACACAATCTCATTTGTCTATTTTTGCCTTTGTTGCCTGTGCCTTTGGGGTTATATCCAAAAAACATTTGCAAACTTCAATGTCAAGATGCTTTTTTTCTATAAAAGACTGTTTTTTAAATAAACTGTGTTTTTTACTAACTTGGATTAAAAATATAGTTAAAAACCAAGTGAAAGATGAACTCAGCTTAATAACAGCATAATTTCTCTTATCATTTAGTAAATTCTGAATTGCAGTTAATTAGATAGGAAAAAAATCACCATTATGGATTTTATGTCAAGAGTCTTAACAAAAGACCTTCACCTTGCTTTCACCTCCATCTATTCTGTTGCTCTTTTAGAGGCTGTGCTGAGAGAGATGATATGGGATCATCACAAAATCTTTAGTCATCAAACATATCCCATGACCTCTAGTGCAATTTACCCAATAAAGCAGAAAAGTAGAAGATATTTTAAAAGATTTTTTTTCTCTGAAACAAATTTGCATTTTTTTTTTAAGTTGAAGCATTTTTTTTATATCATTCAACACCCATTAAAAGAGCAAATGGCTAGTCAGATTTTTATTGCAAACAAACAAAAAAAAAGATACTGGAATATTATAGTGACTTTAATGCAATATGTCATGTAAATAAATTTTAGTGTATGTATCAAATGATTTCAAAATAAAGTGTTGTATGTAGAATGTATTATACAGCTTTAGAATGAGATTTTATATTGATGTTAGCAAGTGATTTGTGCAAATAAAAATTTCTATACATGGAGTGAAGAAAAAGAAATGTGGGCTTACAGCAATATTCAACACCATGGAAGAACCTAGTAGGAATTTAAGAGTATGTCTCATTTACTAAGTCCTTTTAAAGAAAGTCCAGGAAATTACAAAAAAAAAGACATGCGTCCAGGTGACATTACAATGCAGCTATTGCATCTTCAACATGTTTCTAAACATCATTGTGAAAATATTTCATTTCTTGTATTTTTTAGAACACTTATGCATCCAGAAGGAAATTGAGACTAATTATCATTATAAATCTATTACACATTAGAAGAAGAGGCAAGAGACAAAAAGTTAGTGATTTGATTTTTATAAATTTAAAGAAAGTAAATAATAATATTTCTGTCTCTGATAATGCATAAAATAATTTCTAAAATAAAAAGCATATATGTAAAATTATATTTATGTGAATTTAATATAATTTAGAAATTTATTTTGCTCAGAAAACTTATTGAATATAACACATTGTTAAAACCATATTAAAAATTGTACTTTTCACTTTAAGCACCATCATGATTATGCTTTTATAAATGGGAAACTATACATTCTAATCTTACTACAAAGCCAATGCAGGAATTAATAGACATGACCCAGATGATCTTTGCACATATAATAAAATAATATATTCCAAGGAAATACTTAAAACACAGGTTATAAGTCTTTATCCTGTTTTCTCTATTTAGTAGGTTAGTATTTGAGCAATTTTTTTTATTTCCCTTAATCCACAGTTTCCTCATCTCCAAAATCATGTAAATAATAGTACTTGCTGTATGTGAAAGCCCTTAGCCGATGCTTGGTACAGAACAGCCAGTTAATCGATCCTTTCTTCCTTTATTTGTAAAATATTTGATATCTACACATAAGATTATTATTTAGGTTAAAAATATGTGATACCATTTGTTAACTATAAATTAGTACATACTTAAAAAAATTATTATTACTTAGAATGTTTAAAACTTCAAATGTTTGACAAATAAAAGCTAACATTTATTGGTTATTCAGCATATGCAAGGGACTTTGGAATACTTTGTATGCATTATCTTATTTAAATCCCACAGCAATTTAATGGAATAATATCATCAGCTACCATATACAGATGAGGAAACTGGGGCTCAAAACATTTTACAACTTCCCAAGGTCATGAATCTAGTAAGCAGTGATTTCTGTATTAAAATTCAGGCTCTGTGACTGTACAGTCTCCTCTCCTAACAAGTGTGCCATTCTACCTAAAAAATCATGGCATTTGCTGTCATTTACCACTGTGATAATGGGCACTTTATGTTACTCCAAAAAGCTTAGCCAACATGTGTACTTAGCAGTATGTAGGCGAGGCAATATCTAATAAAAAATACCAATAAAATTCTTAGGTAATAAATCAGAATAAAAATATATTTTACTATGTATATTGGAAATGCCTATATAATTGAAATTGATGGGCTATAATATATAGTAGCTCTGAGGAAGATTCCCATTTCATATTATTGCATAATACGAAGTATTTAGAATTGGTAAAATACATATAGTTAGGTGTGGCTTAAAAAAGCATGCAAACTTACAAATTTTACTCCAAATAACTTTTGTAAATTTATTTTGTTACTGGAAATTTCACACTTTATTGAATTGAAAGAATCTATTACACTTATATCAGTGCTGAAACAAATATTCAGTAATTGATGTCAGTAAACAGACATGTTCTGCACATAGATGAAAACTGAGCATTTGTACTTTGACATGCAATTCTATCAAACTGCTTAACTAACATGAACTACAAAAGAAAAAGTATAGTACATAGCAATTAATTAACTTTCACAATTATCAAAAATTTTAATATATAATTTTCAAAGTATATTCTATTTTATTGTAATGTGTTCTAAAAGGCCTTTTTTTCCCATTTCACATAGCTTTTCTGCTTCAATAAATATCTATTTATTTCAGACAGGCACGTCTTGTACACTTCCATATTTCATTTCTGTTCATTCCATCTTGTTTTTAAAAACCAACCTCAAATTCCTTCAAAAACATTAATTACACTGCTTCAGTAAAGGCCCTCAATAATAATTTGGATCAAATCAGGAAAAAAAGTACTGTATATGAAGAATGCATGTTTGGTATGGAAGATAAGAGTTTAGTTGTAGATATTTACAATTTATATGCCAGTATGAAGTAGACAAATATGAGATTGTCAGCAAAACATTTTTTTGCTAGTGGTTTCCCAGATGGCTATATTACATATCATCTAATCGCCTAGCCACTGATTATTCCGGAGTTAGATAAGTGGAATTTTTGGACTTGTGACTATAAGTGATTACAGCCATCTCTCTCTAGTGCCTGAAGGTTTTACGTTAAAAGGCTTTTTACAGCTATGTTTGCTACCATTTATTTCATCCAGAAAGTCAGAAAAAAAAACTAGTCTTCTGAATATCTGAATAAGGGAGAACTGGGAATCAATTTCTCAGAGATGGAGACTGGTGAAACAGCAGGTTACTGAAGACCGGTCTCTACTTATTCCCAATGCCTTGAAGAATTCCTGTTTGGCTTTATTAAGATTTTCAGTATCCTTACGATTTCTGTTCACCTAGCTGATTTGCATTATGATTTTGGCAAGCACACCCGAAAAAGAGCACAAGTTTATTGTGGGCCATCATCTTAGTGTGGGTTGGCTGTTTAAATTTGCAAGAAGCACACATAATAAGATTACATCAGTTAATGGGGAGTTATTCTAAGGAGATCCCAGCTAATAGGAAAGATTAAAAAGCATTCTCAACATTCCAGGCCTTATGGAGAGGTGGTGCCCCATTCACCCACCTTCAGGTTATGGCTCAAGAGTGGTACTGAGTACTATGTCCAGACCCATTGCTTCTGCTTCTAAAGTAGCGCCTTCTTCGTATTTCTCAGATAACTCCCAATAACACAAAAATAAAAATTAGTAATAAATTTATAGAACTTCAATGACTATGGCTATAAAGCAAGGCCATGTGGAGCATAGCATTGTGTTCTTCCAGAAAGAAACCACTGGCAAAGGTCTGTGGATATGCCAAACATTTTGGATCTTGCTAGAAATGGGGAGTGGAAGGTGGGGAAGCAGTAGTGCAACTAGTAGTATTCGTACAAGACCTATCTAATGTTCTTCCTTTGGGCTCTTCTTTTTTCAACTGCCACTTAAGTACTAATGTGTTCTTGGGTTCTGTTCTTGGTCAGCTCAATTTATACACCCTATTGGATAATCTCAACCAATTACATAGTTTATATTACCAACTCTGACAATTCTGGCAATCCTAAAATATATGTCATCTGATCAAACTTTGACAGAACTGTTGAACTATATATAAAACCTCTAATTAAATATATATGCCAGGATATTTCTGCATCCCAATTCAACATATTTAGTCTTGAATGAATCATGTTTAAACCAAATTCTTTCTTCTCCTGCATCCTCACTACATTCATACAATTACCATGGCCTAAAATCTGAGAAACATCACAGTAGTCATCTTCTTCTTCATTTGGGACTAATTTCTAAATTCAATGAGTTTAAAGTCTCTGGCATTCCAGTCTCTCCATACCATTGCTACTGTCAAAATTGGGCCCTCCGTCACCTCCCATTTTGTTTATGGAGAGGCAATGAATACAGTTTTAAGGAACATGAGCTCTGGGGCTCGATAACTGGGTTTGATTTCCAGCTGTGCTGCTTGCGTACTCTATAGCCTTCATGTCTCTGTGCCTTAGTTTCCTAGATTATAAAATAGAAAGTAATAGTCATAATACCTATCTCAAAGGATTACTCTGAGGATTAAATGTGAGTGGATATAAAGTGCTTAGGACATTGCCTGGCAGTTGAGTAAAGCCTCATTGATTTTAATCTTCTTCCACACTGCTGCTCTAATTATCAATCCAAAACCAAAACTTGACCTCTTCCAAACCCTTTGATTTTCATTTCCTGCACAATAGTATTCTAAGCCCATTGTATGACACACAATGTCCTTCGAGGTTTGCCTCATGACTGCTAATCCAGCATCATCTGTCAAGAACTAGCCCTTTAATACAATGATCTAACAGGGCTTTCCTGCACATGCCTTGCTGTGTTTCACTTGGTACTTTTCTTTGTATGTGCCCCACTTTGTTCGCCCATCTCTCTTAATCTCTCCAATAAATCAGACTGATTTATCTTCCATTTTCTCAACTATACTTTGTTCATTTCTTCCTTTGATATTGTGATAGCTCTTTCCTGAATGCCTGTCTAAAAAGAACCCATATTCCAAGACTTCCTGGATTAATTGATTTTTGAGTTAACCCTTGAATTGTGGTTTTGTAGTAAGACAGGGATCTATAAGCGAGGCAGTTTTGTTTTTAGGTTTTTTTTTTTTCAATTTTTAATTTTTTAATTTTTTTTTTTATCAATGGGAAGTTATTGAGGTATCTGGAGAAAAGAATCATACTGGAGTGGTATTTTAAGAAAATGCTGCCAACATAAAAAACTGGAATCAATCAGAGCAGAGATTCCCAGACTGTTTCAGTTTAAGCTCCCCTTCATGTCTCAGTAATTTTGCATAGCTCCCTTAGGCCAAAACATGCCTAATA
>NW_007726972.1:704654-706259 GCF_000696425.1 Galeopterus variegatus
AAGCTCCCCTTCATGTCTCAGTAATTTTGCATAGCTCCCTTAGGCCAAAACATGCCTAATAGTTCTGTTTACTAAGTAATCATGTCCAAGCCACAGAACAGTAATAGTTCATGTAGTATCCAAACAAATGTCACCATGTTTCCCTTGAAAATTTAAAATACTCCAGGGGGTACCTCAGTGAGTTAAATGTGGTGCCCCAATGAGTCTCAGTCATAATTCTCAACCTCAAGACTGAAAGTATGCAGGCAAGAAGACTGTTTGGAACAGGAGCTAGCAGACTATTAACCATGGACCCAATCTGACCTCTACAGCCTGTTTTTGTAAGTAAAGTTTTATTAAAACATGGTCATGCTCATCTATTTATGTACTGTTTTCAAGTTAGAACAGCAGNATCCCAATTCAACATATTTAGTCTTGAATGAATCATGTTTAAACCAAATTCTTTCTTCTCCCACATCCTCACTACATTCATACAATTACCATGGCCTAAAATCTGAGAAACATCACAGTAGTCATCTTCTTCTTCATTTGGGACTAATTTCTAAATTCTATGAGTTTAAAGTCTCTGGCATTCCAGTCTCTCCATACCATTGCTACTGTCAAAATTGGGCCCTCCGTCACCTCCCATTTTGCTTATGGAGAGGCAATCAATACAGTTCGAAGGAACATGAGCTCTGGGGCTCGATAACTGGGTTTGATTTCCAGCTGTGCTGCTTGCGTACTCTATAGCCTTCGTGTCTCTGTGCCTTAGTTTCCTAGATTATAAAATAGAAAGTAATAGTCATAATACCTATCTCAAAGGATTACTCTGAGGATTAAATGTGAGTGGATATAAAGTGCTTAGGACATTGCCTGGCAGTTGAGTAAAGCCTCATTGATTTTAATCTTCTTCCACACTGCTGCTCTAATTATCAATCCAAAACCAAAACTTGACCTCTTCCAAACCCTTTAATTGATTTTCATTTCCTGCACAATAATATTCTAAGCCCATTGTATGACACACAATGTCCTTCGAGGTTTGCCTCATGACTGCTAATCCAGCATCATCTGTCAAGAACTAGCCCTTTAATACAATGATCTAACAGGGCTTTCCTGCACATGCCTTGCTGTGTCTCACTTGGTACTTTTCTTTGTATGTGCCCCACTTTGTTCCCCCATCTTTCTTAATCTCTCCAATAAAGCAGACTGATTTATCTTCCATTTTCTCAACTATACTTTATTCATTTCTTCCTTTGATATTGTGATAGCTCTTTCCTGAATGCCTGTCTAAAAAGAACCCATATTCCAAGACTTCCTGGATTAATTGATTTTTGAGTTAACCCTTAAATTGTGGTTTTGTAGTAAGACAGGGATCTATAAGCGAGGCAGTTTGGTTTTTAGGTTTTTTTTTTTTCAATTTTTAATTTTTTAATTTTTTTTTATCAATGGGAAGTTATTGAGGTGTCTGGAGAAAAGAATCATACTGGGGTGGTATTTTAAGAAAATGCTGCCAACATAAAAAACTGGAATCAATCAGAGCAGAGATTCCCAGACTGTTTCAGTTAAAGCTCCCCTTCATGTCTCAGTAATTTTGCATAGCTCCCTTAGGCCAAAACATGCCTAATA
>NW_007726972.1:707613-708610 GCF_000696425.1 Galeopterus variegatus
GTTTTATTAAAACATGGTCATGCTCATCTATTTATGTACTGTTTTCAAGTTAGAACAGCAGGGTTGAGGAGTTGAGACAGACACCGTATGGCCCACGAAGCTAACAATATTTACTATCTGGCCTTTTATGGAAAAGCTTTCCAGTCCCTAATATACAAGGCTAGCTAGTTCGATATCAAATTATGATGTGAGGAGAGTCTGGATGAAAGAGGCAGCCCTAGATATTCAGTTGCACTGTATTTAAATCACAAACATACAGATATATATGATATGTCAGACACTCTAGAGAGGCTATACGAGATTTGTCATGAAGTTTAAATCCCATAGATTAATATTTGAAATCATGGCAATTTCAGGTGTTTAGTATTTTTTTTTAAGCTCTCTTATTAAAGTGTCTTGGGAAATTATGTTTCCACCAAGGGTCAATTCCTTAATCATCACTATCCTTTTTGTTGTTGATGAGCAATTAAGATCATTTTGAAATATGTTCCTTTCAGATATTAAAAGCCAAAGCAAAGTTGATGTGCTGAGATTTTTAGGAAACCTAGATTGCACCTCTCTGTTCGTCAATAACATTAACCAACAATGTTAATTACTAATATGATTTTAAGTAATGGATATAAAAAACCAGCTCAAAATACAAACTTGTTTCCTGCCATAATTTATTAATATGAACTTAGGAAAATCTTTTATTTCTTTTTCACTAGGAAGCATGCTTATTTAACATATCTAGACATACTTGAAATTATCCATTTTCTATTGTAAAGGTAATTTTAGAGATTGCTGATAACAGAATCAGTACAGAACATTGTCCTTAGTCCTTACCCCAAAAGCCTGTGTCATATATCATTTGTGACCCATTCACCCTCACTTCAGAGGTTTCAAGCATACTCTGCAATAATTCATCCAAATTCACGAACATAATCTTAGAGTTTTGTCTGCAATATTTTAATAGGGCTAAAATGACAGCTGAGTTAGAAATAAATATAAATTAATA
>NW_007726972.1:708916-722192 GCF_000696425.1 Galeopterus variegatus
GTCTGCAATATTTTAATAGGGCTAAAATGACAGCTGAGTTAGAAATAAATATAAATTAATAAGAATTATAGATGAAATTCAAATGAGAACCATTCTACTTACTCTATATCCAAATGGAAAAGACTATATTTGATTGTGTGTGTGTGTATGAGAGAGAGAGATGAGAGGCAGGTAGAGACACTTTTCTATGAAAGTACATAGAATAACAAAATTTGTATTTTTTGCTATATATATTGCAATAATGTCTTTTCAGAAATTCAGTCATTTCAATTTACATTAAGAAACCAATGACACTTCTGTAACAGAATTTTCAGGAAAATATTATTTAACAGTTTTATATAGAGTTGTTGATTGCTGGCAGGAATTTCTTTGTTTATTGTGAAAATGTTTGTAGGGGAAAAAAAGCTATAAACCTTTTATTTTCCATAGACAAAACAGTATTTTTATTTCTAGCACTTATTAATGGATACTGTAATATCCTAATAAGATTATGAATGCAATGGCAGAATTTCTGCTGGAAAATTCCAATACCTCTGTGGAACATGATGAATGAAGGTCTTCTAGATTTTGGTTTTCTTATAGGGGCCAATAGCTCAGACTTTCTCTTCCCTCACTTTTACTTCTCCAGTCTCCCCACCTCCCAGCACATTTTCATATCTTCTTCCTAAGCAGCCTCCCTTGCAATTACCAACACTGCCTCCAAAGCTATCTGTCTTGCCATCTTCTCATCTCCTCTATCTCTCCAAACACTAATATACTCTAAATAAATTGTCTTAGAAGACTATTTATCTCTCAGCTGTGATTGCTTTTTCGCCCACTGCCAGCGTCTTTGTCATTCGTGGTGTCTTTTCAACATTTCTGAAGCCCTCTCGGCTCTCATCTCTCCAAACACTAATATACTCTAAATAAATTGTGTCTTAGAAGACTATTTATCTCTCAGCTGTGATTGCTTTTTCGCACACTGCCAGCGTCTTTGTCATTCGTGGTGTCTTTTCAACATTTCTGAAGCCCTCTCGGCTCTCATTGCCATTCTCAAATGCTGGAACTTAAAATATTCTCCCTTTTCATCCTTCACCATTATGTCCACTATTGACTAATACAGCAAAAAAAAAGACCAGTTGCTCCTCTCTTTGCAGAAGACACCGCATGTTTCAGACATTATGCAGATTGTTTTATTTAACCCAGAGGACATTTTTAGGAAGATATCATCTCTGCAGGTGAAGAAATGAATAATTTATGTTCAATTGTGTACATGTTAGGCCCTTGTAAGCATCACCTGAGGACAAACTATTTTGTACTAAATGGTGAATAATTAACTCAAAATTGTAAACTGCTTTGCAATTAATTTCCACTGATAACAGACTACATTTTTCAGTTTTTTAAAAATGAAATACTAAAATACTAAAATACTAAAAATTCATTTATTCAAAGATTAGAGTATCTTTTCAATCATCTTGAAAATTGAGAACTCTAAGCTTCAAATTAGTGAGCTATCTTAAGTATACATTTTACATATATGAGAAATATATTTTCAGTTAGATTTCATGACTATGAATCAGAAAATTCTAGTCATATAATTATGGTTTCTATAACAAAGTACCACTATTTAACTAAAAATTATTAATTTACAAAATTATCTTTCACCTTTAATTATACTAAATCTTTTCTTTCTTTTAACATACGGTTCATAATTTTAATGTTTTAGTGTGTATGTAAGACATTAATAAATTAAAGATATTTAAAGTATTTTTCTGAGAGGAAAAAATTATTACCTTTTATCATATGAAATACATTGGAATTCTGGTTTTTCAGCTGAATTCTAAGATAAATATGTAAAAGTGACTGACTTTTTACCAGTAACTGTGTTTGTGGCAATAGATTTACCTGTAAAGCCTTCCAGTGACAACTTTGAATGAAATTAATGAATCATATCTTCTGTTTTTGAGAGAAATCTTCCAATTCTATTTCGATAGGAGAAATTTCAATCAACTTGTTTTGACAAAATCATACCCATTGTCTGTGTTCCTGATAAATCTTTTGAGTTTCTCTCTTCTCATTCTCTCCACTGTACTCCTGCTTTTAGTCCTAATCCCTTTTTTTTGCTGAAGGAGTAGGTTTAGCACATGCACACAAACACACATACACGACACAGAAGCTTAACATTTGCTATTGTAAATTATTATAATTTCATGTTCACGTGGCACTTTTCAGAGTAATGGGATGTGAGGAGAGAGAAGTTGTCTTTAAAACCAGGGAAATGTCCCTGGTTTTAATAACAAAGTAATATTAGTTACAATGGAAACATCAGCTTAAACTACAATCAAGACTGCCCATGACTCATTTTCTGGGTATCGAAGAAAAAATAGCTTCACAGGCTCAATCTATGCAATAAATTGAGGAAGGTTTTGACTTCCAGTTTACTTGTAGGAAAGTACAACAACGGTCTTGAGCACAGCAATTTTTAACATTGCTGTTTTCAGGTTGTATAAATCTACACGTTATCTCACAAAGAGCTTCTCAGTGCTTGCTCTCAGCTTCAGCCTAGAGACGCTACACTGGGCCCTGAACAGCTGGACAGGAATGGCATGAAGAGATGTGGGAGGTGGTGCTTTCTGAGACCCCAAACATTGTTAGCCACCATGTATCGATTTCCTCAAAGAGGAGTATATTTATTTGAAAAGAAATTGGTGCTGTTTTTCCATCAGTCACCTTCCATTTATCTTCCTTGCACAATTTATCATTACAAGCTATCTATCATGGTAAGATTAATTTTCTTATATGTTATATATGTCATGTTGTCACCCTTTTTGAGGACTTCTGATGATTCCCCTTTTCTTACAGGATAATGTCAAATCCCTGGACTTAGCATTTGAGTCTGTAAAATATGGCTTCAATCCTAAAACCCTGACTTCAGACATTTTCTCCTCAAACATCATCAGGAAAGAACTCTCACTGCTTTTTCTTCACAAACCTTCTGTAAAAATTCTCACTTTGTTAAATTTGATCAACACCCCAACCCTTTTTATATTCCCACTTTTTTCCTCTTCTGAATATGTATTTAGAACTTGCCTTCCTCTTGCAATGTGTTCCACCTCTTCTGAGCTCATCAAAATCCACATTTATCCTTGAGGGCCCAACTTGTCTCATCTCTATAAAGCCTTCCTAGACCACTTCAGAACAGAGTAAATCCTTTCTGTTCTGATTTCATCCTACTTAATCACACACTCTGATCATTTAAGATCAATAAATGTGTTCAAAACCAACACTTGTGAAGGTGTGACTTTAAAGAATAGAAAGTCATAATCTGAATCCAGATTATTTATATAACAATATTTATACAGCAGTTTGTTGAGCTCTCTGTGTGGAGCACTGTTCTAGACATTGGACATAAAGAGATGACCAAAGCAGACCAAAAGCCCTGCTTTCATGGAGCTTATGTTCTAGTAAAGTGGATAATCCAAAATACATGATATAAGTAAAGTCCATAACATATCAGAACTTTACAGGGAAGAAGAATGCGATGATTAATTCTATGTGTCAACTTAATTGGGCCACAGATACCCAGACTTTTGGTCAAGCATTCTTCTGGGTGTGTCTGTGAGGGTGTTTCTGGATGAAATTAACAATCGAACCTATAGACTGAGTGAAGCAGATTGCCCTCCCCGAAGTGGATGAACCTCATCCAATCAACTAAAGACCTGAATAAAACAAAAAGGCTAAGAGGAAACGCCTCCTGGCTACCTTCCTTGAGCTGGGACAAGTCTTTTCCTTCCTTCAGACTCAAACTGAAAAAATCAACTGTTCTTGCATGTCAAGCCTGCTGGCCTTTGAACAGAACTTAATATTGTCAGCTCTCGTGGTTCTCAGGCCTTAGGAATGAAATTACACCATCAACTTTGTCTCCAGCTTGCCTACTATGGATCTTGGACTTCTAAGCCTCCGTAATCATACGAGCCAATTCCTTATTATCAATATCTACATATTTATCTGTAGATATCTATGTATATCTCTTCCTAATCATTGGTTCTGTTTCTCAGGAGAAGCTTGGCTAATACAGAGGACAAGCTAGGGAATCAGGAATCAGAAAGATAAAAGGTAAATTAGGTCAGCTTATGGGAGACCTTTACTGTCGTATTAATGGACTTAATTTAGGGTTAGATGATGAAAATACATCAGAAGTTTCTAAATAGAGGTTTTACATTAAAAAATCAATGTTTTAGGAAAATCCTTTGGGCAAGAGTGGACTGCAGTAGGAAACATTGAGGTAGGGTGGTGATGATGTTACCGGAGCAGACACAGTAAAAACTGAAATGAGGATAACAGGACCTGAGAAACCACTGGCTAAAGAGAATCCAAAAATAATTCGTTATCAGTCTTAATTCTAGGTGAGTGTAGAAGTAATAATGCTATTCACTGAGATCAGCATACTAAGGTAAATATTCTGAGAGTAGAGGAAATGGAACAAGGAAATATTTCTTATAGTTTGCAAACTGGTAGCTCATAAGCCAAACCTAGCCCATTGATTCTTTTTTTAAAAATTTGTCTGACAGGCTTTTAAAAATTTTATTTTTTTCAATTCAAAAAATTGCGAATTTTCATCCAAAAATGTCTATTTTTTTGTTGCTATTTTAACATAAAAAAGGAAGAATTGCCCTTCTGTAATTTAGCAAATGGTAAATCTGAGTATCAGCCACTCCTGTTAGACAAGGCATGGTCATTTTGGTTTGCCACAGGCCCCTCTCCTGGACTCTCTCTGAGACTGAGACAGAATCAAGACCACCTTGCAATTTTCTGAACTTTGCAAATATCTCAATCACAGCTGTGGAATGTGCATGTACCTTAGATTGTGAGAAATTCATTATAAAGGAGCTGGCCTTTATATACCCTGAATGTTTAATGCAGAACCAGTATCTTCACAAGCCACCATAAATTATATTTGTTGTTTTGTTTAATTAAAGCCTTAGTGGCTATAAAAATGGAAAGACTAATTAGACCCAGCCTTGGTTAATTTAAATCCCAGGTTATTTTGGCCTCAGATTTTACACGTGTACTACTACATCTTAAGGGTAATTATGAGGGCTTTATGGGCTATTATGCAAGAGGCACTCAACAAGTTGTTTTCAACAATGACCAGGAGGTGTTAGCTATAATTTCAAGTGCAGTCAAATACAATACCTGACCACCTGTGAAAAAAACTGGAAACAGTAAAATCATAGTCTCCCATTTTTTAAGTCCTTCAACTTTACTTCTTGGGCAAGTTTTCCTTTGTCCATGAACACAGGCAAAAAATAGTTCTACTTGCTTAAGGATGTAATGAAATGGTTTTCCTATGCTTAACCCGTTCCATCTCAGGAAAACTTTCAATATACAGTGGAGCGTGAGAATTCTGAAAAGTATATCATGCAACAGTTTAGAAAATTTTGTCACAAAAGCAGTTGGATTGCTTAATATCAGTTTATATATATTTATGATTAATGCCAGGGGCTTTTTGCCTACAATTTTTATTTACTTTGCATACTATGAATGCAATTTTAAAATTCATATGATGTTTTCAGCAAATAAATAACAGATGTTGAAATTCAGAGCGAATGTTTTATAGGCAATAAACAGCACTCATGTATATATAAAATACTTATTTTATAGACAATTGGAATGTTTGAAAAAAGTGCTCATCATCAAGAAAAACAAAACAGATACTGCATTCTAATATATATTGAAATACTATTTTAATATTTGCATATAATAATTATTTAATGAGAATATTACAAGGCAGTGTTTAAAGGATTTAAAACATGTTCTGACATGCTTGAATAAAAATTATATTTTTAATGTACTTTTTTTTTTAAACAGAAGTGAGAATGTGGTTGGTTTTGTTTCTTTCTCTAATTTGTTTCTTTCTTTTGATTACCATACCAGATAAAATTTAGATGTTCTACCTCTGGAAATGAAATTCCATTGTTTGCAAACTATCTTAATTTTAGATTTGACTTTAACAAAATATTCAGAGACACTTTAAAAAAGGTGCTGACATTGAATCACAAGACAATTTAATCTGGATAGAGGCAGCAGAATTAGACCTATTAACTTCAATTGGAATTGAACAACCACCCTGGGAAAGCTTGTCCAAGTGAGAATGAGCATAGACAAATTTAAAGCAAGGTGTCTGAGAACATCTGAAAGTGTAATGTGATGCAAAGTATTTCAGCATGGCCTATTAGTCACACCTAGAAGCCTGCTTTAAAAGTCTAGACGGACAATAAAAATAGCTACACAGAAAATAAAGATTCTGGATGCCCCTGGCAATTTCCTTTAGTGAGGAAATAATTTAAGCCTACCTCCCACTATCCAATAACTTTAGGATGGGCTCATTTTCATGGAGAAATCACATGTAAATATTTTCTTCAAATGTGGCCAGATTATTCCTCAAAGCCTTATAGCTTTACCTTGCTGTAGACAAATAATAATAATAATAATAAAATTAAAAAATTAAAAAATAAACAGGCTGTTATTGTAAATATTCTAGGAGATGATGGCATTTAAAGGAACTACTTCTTCCAGTATTTTTGAAAATAAATAATTGATCTATCATTGTAACTTCTGCAAATCCAGAACTTAATGTACAAATTTTACTATTTTTACTACTTTGTGGGAGAGGTATTACTCCTAGATTATATAGCTCTCCATTTCTGTAGATGTGCACGCATGTATGCATGTCTCTACTAGTTTGTTTATTCATGTATACTTGTGAACCAATTCCTTGGAAAAAATTAGAAAAATGGAAATAATGCTTCTGTGCCCAGAAGTTCTCTCCATTTCCTGTTATGTGGGGACGATCACCCATGGTTCCCCTTCAGAGAACTCTCTTAGCACCAATTTATTTAACTTTTTACTTTCCTCCAAACACAAGCTTCCTTAGGATCAATGAAAGAAATGACTTGAATCTTGCAGAGACATGAAATCGAGTTGCGTGTACTATGAGGCTGGGGAGTGGAGCAAGTCATGGAAACACTGAGTGAATCTTGACAACTCTTGCTTCCACATCTCTCCCTAACTTGTAATGTTCTATTTACATTTGCAAAACGATTGGCTTTTCACGAACATTAATTTGTGAGGTCAGGCTGAAAACACAAAACTTGTGAAATGGTAGAAATGTGGTTAAAGATAAATACAGGAAGTCATTTCTATCTAAGAACTTAGGATTTAAAAAGTCTCTAGACAATACAACTATAAAAGTCGAGGATAAACTCTAGATTCAGATGCTCAGTCTGAAGAATTAAAGAAATTAAAGGAGGGTTTGGGTATGACAGAAATGACAGTAGTAGCAGTGTCTTGACCAGAGATGCTGCCTATGATGTGAAGGGCATTTCAAGAAATGAGCAGTTGTAGGGCCGGCCCGGTGGCGCACTGGATAGTGCGCCGCTTGGGAAGCGTGGCCGCGCTCCCGCCCGAGGGTTCGGATCCCACATACAGACCAGTTCCCGCTCGCTGGCTGAGCGAGGCGCAGGAGCAACACCGAGGGTTGCGATCCCGTTGCCGGTCCCCGGTCCGGTACGGGGGCAACACTGAGGGTTGCGATCCGTTGCTGGACATGGAAAAAAGACAAAAGACAAAAAAAAAAAAGAAAAAAAAGAAATGAGCAGTTGCTTTATAGCATGGCAGTGCCTAATATCCAGAATTAATGTTATAGCATTTCTCATATTTTTCAGAAAAAAAGACTAATAAGTTTTATGTAGTTCTCCGTACAGTGAATTACTGTCCAAATGTAATTGATTGATCTGATCAAATAGATAAAGTTGTACAAGACACGTTCAGTAAGTTATTAGTCTGTTGGGAAATTCTGGAAACCAGAAAGGATATATAAAAATATAATATTTGTTTGTGATTTGTAATTCACCAATATCTCAGAAAATTCTATAGGAAAAATACAGAGGAAAAGAAAAATCAATGGATTTATTTCAAAGGTGGTCTCATTTATATTTAGAGGAAGGAGTAAAAGCAAAATAATTACTTTAGGAAATTATATTTAGTTTACGTCACTCCTGTTTTTACCTTACCATGTCTAACTATAGAAAACTCAAGCTAAAACATGGTTTAAAATGCAAACAAACAAACAAACAAACAAAAACTGGATGCACCAATAGGAAAAATGAATTTGCGCCAAAAATCACGTTATTTTAAGAATACTTTAAAATGTTTAATGATAAAAACCAGTTAATGCATATATTTTTAAAATTAAATTGATGTGACTAATAATTTTTAATGTACTTTTATCACGTTATAACCTCTTTTTTCCCCTCCCTGAGACAATCGCATTGACCACTGAACTCTTCTATTTACTTCCAAATTTCTAAATAATTCTTAAACACTCATGCTGTGATTTTTCAACATTTGCCATTATCCACCACTCTCTACTATGGAAGATGAGGGTTCTCTTCCTTGTTTTCATCTTCTCCTAACTACTTCTCATCTCCGTATCTTCCAGATAAAGTTATATCACACTGTTTTTGAAAGCACATATTTATTGCTTAAATGATTTGGCTGCATAAATATTTCTAGTGAAGGTGTCACATTGAATACTATGACTGCATTTCTTACTTTTGTGTCATATGTTTTTCCTTGAGTTAAAAATTGCCCTCCTCATTGCCTTGTTGGTAATTAATTTTGAAAAACTCCTCATAAAATTCCTCTCTTGATAAACACGTGGAATAAACTACCATTTTTACTTTTCTTATTTTTCTACCCCAATTTGAATGATTTGTCTATGAACCTGTTGCACACCCAGGCTTCATTTTGCCAGCATTTTGAAAATTCTCTTTGTCTCACTTGGTAACAGCCATTCCCTCTGGGTTGCCCTGAAGATGAGTGTGGTCTCAGGGAAAGTATTTTTTTTGAAGGGGGACCTCAGTCTATGTAACAATTCAATTTAAAAATATATAATAGAGCCCATGGATTGGTTTGAATTATAGTAACTTATTGGTGAAGATTTAAGATAATTGGTGGAGAAAGCTATCACTTATTTTTCATGATGCTACACCATCCATTCTGTAGATTGTGAATGCTGGATGCTAAAGACTCTCATAGGTTGTTATTGTGCTTAGTTGATAATGACTACAAAAGCACATTTTACTTGGGGAATGAAGGAAAATTTGAAAGATATTTTGTTTTCTAGTCATGTTGAATTTGTCACTCAACATGTATAGTATGGTATAAATGCAGAACAACACATCCTTCAACCATATCTCCTCTTGAACTCTTTAGGTCAGAACTACTTTATTCCCAGAACATGATCTTTTCCAATGCGAGCTGCACCCTTGTCTTTTATCATGTCGGATGAGGAGCTCATGGAAGACGAGATATGAAATGTTCATCCTTCCTTCAGAATGGTCTAAAATACACTTGGGAGGATACATCATCACACTGACGGAAGGCAAGAGAGTACATTAGTTAGAAGGGCTCATTGGCATTGCAGAGTATTGGCCTAGCAGCCCACAGATGTAAAAGGGTACAGATATCCCAGGAGGAATACCTGACATGTGACACAAAGCATGTGGAGCAGGAGGGGTGAATGCCCTAGGTGTCAGAGGCAGAAGATGCACAAAGTAAAAGACACCTGACCACACCTCTGCTGCATGCAGGTGCTTTGACCACAGGTGGCGTCATGGTCAACACAGAAACTGTATCTTGAATCCAATGTAAAGTCAACACATCCGCAAAAGCTAGCAGCCCTGTCTTACATTGTCCTATTAAATTTGAATGGGGTATACTATCCCTCCAAATAGGAAGGTATAGACTTCCAAGCCACTCCCCTAGAACTGGATTCTGGCAATGTTACCTAAGGGCAATCCCACAGGCTTGGGTCCCAGAACTCCTCAGAATGTCTTTTCAAACTGCCCACAGGGATGAAATAGATTTTGGAGCCCATGTGGGTCCTGGTTCAATCTCAGGGCAGCCCACCTAGATGACATATTTGATGATTTCAATAGCCCTTAACTGAGCTCCTTGGATGTAATTGTATGTAATTATAATTACCTATAATACTTAATACAAGGAGCTCAAAAAATATTTGTTAATAGGTACTTATATTTTATATGCCTATAACAGATAAATTAGGACCAACATGTTTCATCCAACTCCATGCATACTTTTATGTATACATTGGAATCCTTGAATATTTATTTACTTTATATACTTCTGGGAGATTTATATATTATAGGTAATCATTAAATGAT
Source organism: Galeopterus variegatus (assembly GCF_000696425.1). Taxonomy (NCBI): domain Eukaryota; kingdom Metazoa; phylum Chordata; class Mammalia; order Dermoptera; family Cynocephalidae; genus Galeopterus; species Galeopterus variegatus. Next base: position 719,146 of record NW_007726972.1, read on the forward strand.
AATTTATTACTTATCCAGAGAAATACTAAATTGAAATTTAATTACTGGAGTTATCCTTTAATATCTTAATATTAAGCATCTTATATAAATGTGGAGAGTTAACTAATATCTTAGATTTTTTTAGCATATTTATATCCATCCATCTTGAGGGCATCTGTCTCATATACTCACATGAGTATAAGCAAACTGTAGCTTATAGTTCATATTCAGAAAGCTTACTATTTTTGTAAATAAAGTTTTATTGGAACACAGGAGCTCCCATTAATTTATGTGCTATCTATGGTTGCTATAATGCTACAACAGAAAAGTTATGCAGTTGTGATAAAGACTGCATTGACAAGCCTAATATATTTATGGAGAATTTTGTCAAACCCTGTACTACATAGCCAAGTGGTCAAAATATTCAATATAATTTACTAAATGAGAGCGTCCCTGTATAATGTGTTAAAAAGTCCTCAAGAAGTTGACATGGTGTTAGAATAAAGCTAACAGATAAATATATAATTGCTGTTTGAGATTCTCTATCCATTTTATTTCTGCAACACTGCTTTTCTTTCTACTTCTGTAGCTGCTTCTTGTCTGTCACTTTTGAAAGCTTATTATCCTCATCTTTAAATTGAACATATCCTAAACTGAACTAAAGAATAATTAATAGTGTCTCAAATTCAATCTTCCTCATCATAGTGAGTAGCATTCATGGAACATGTTGAGCAAGTTAGAAACCTAGTCATCATCTTGATACCTCCACTTATCTCCGTTTCTATGCCCAATTCTTCATGGTTATTTATTTTACCTCAAGATATCTTGATTGTCTCCACTGCCATACACTAGCAAAACCAAGCTACCATTATATTATCTAGTGTAAAGCATTACAATGAATCTGTAGCTTGTTTGCCTGAAACTCCTCATTGAACTGTCAATGATCTTTTCAAAACGTAAATTTCACTAAGAAGAAAAAAGTCAACGTATTAGTTTTATTTGTATATCTGACTTTTTTCTTCTTTCTTTAAACCATCTATATGCAGTTAACCCTCTGTATCTGTGGGAGATTTATTCCAGGACCATCTGCAGATACCAAAATCCACAGATGCTCACGACCCTTATATAAAATGGCATTGTATTTGCATACAACCTGTGCATATCTTTCCATATACTTATAACATATTGTAAGTAATTTAGAGATCTAGAGTAATCTAGAGATTACTTATAATCTAGATTATTTATAACCTGTAGTACAATCCCTACACATCACTTTGTTTGCATGGGTTCAATGTAGCACTCGGCATGCAGCAAATTCAAGTTTTGCTTTTTGGAACTTTTGTGAAATTTTTTCCAAATATTTTCAATCTATGGTTGGTTGAACCCATTGGGCTGGGGGGAACCCACAGATAGGGAGGGCCAATTGTATATATATGTGTGTCTGTGTGTGTATGTATGAAATCATATAGTAGGTTAGTAATGGGATCAAGGTCAAAGTGGTGAGTTGGCCTTTGATATGAGCAGAACTTCTTCCATTGTAACACAAAGGAAACAGAGAGTATAGGAACAAATTGTGGAACATGGTAGGACAGTGAGGTAGTGCTTACTTCAGCACATCTTCTTTATCCATGAAATCAGTCTAGAGTATGTGTTGTAGGCTTTGGTATTGAAGACTGAGAAGAGAGAAAGAAGTATAAATATTCCTTTTAGAGACTACTAAGTAAAAAAGGGTGTGTCTGAGTTCTTATTATTAAATTAAATACATAAAGTTTTTTAAATGTGTCAAATAGAAGTGAAAGCAAGGAGGGATGGGCTGTGAACCACTGGACCTGGGCCTTCCTCCTATCTTTGTCACTTGCCGCCTCACTTCAATCACTTGTGAGGTAAGCAAACTCTATTGTCCCCTACTTTACTCATTTGTAAAAGTAGACATTAGGTCATATCAGTCTGTTTCTTTTAAATTCTCTTATTTTTCTCATGGGCTTTCTGAATTTGGATTACATTGAACTGTGTTCTAGCAGGTAGGAAAGATAAATCATTTAGAGTAGGGAATACATACAAAATTTTTAGAGGAAGGTGAATGGAACAATAGTTAATGAAGTCTTTACCATTTGCAAAATCATAAATCAAGGATGGATGAATTTATAACAAATCTTCTATTAGTCTGATGATTATTTGACATGATGGCATATAGTTAAAAAGTAAAAATGTAAAAAACAATTCCTTCTTTGCTATCATCTTCAGAGAGGCACAGTGAATGCATCTTGTACTCAAAAGGGAATGGGTGAATTATTCTCTAAGTCTCCCCAAAGAGATAATCTTTGAAAGGTGAAACTAAGTACAGCCTAAAATAACTACAAGATTAATTGGTCATCTCTCCTTGTAAGATTATTTCAAAGTACAACAATGCTCAGGAAGGTCACACTTATATAAACAATCCAAAATATTACCTTTTAAAAATATAAACATCAGTGCCTACTTCCACAGGTCCCTTCTTTGACCAGAGTCAGATTTCCTGGACTTTTTCTTCCCAGAAAGTCATCTCTCCTTGTAAGATTATTTCAAAGTACAGCAATGCTCAGGAAGGTCACACATATTTAAACAATCCAAAATATTACCTTTTAAAAATATAAACATCAGTGTCTACTTCCACAGGTCCCTTCTTTGACCAGAGTCAGATTTCCTGGACTTTTTCTTCCCAGAAAACGTGCAATCATAAGTATCTTAGGGCTCTGCGTAGGAAGTAGAATCCAATGCCCCATTGTGGATGAATATCTCTTTTTTTAAAAAAAGAAAACAGATAAAATTCTTTCTTATCAAGAAACCTACTCATCTGTCTCTGTGATATTAGGGAAAAATACCAAAAACATGATATCATAATATATCATATAAACATTATATCAGTTAATCCTAATAGAAGGAGTAATACTCATAGAGAAATAAATTAATAAAAATTATTTGTGTTAGCAACTGAAATACTAATATAGTTGATAATGCTGAAATAAAGTTTATTTTTTTAACTGTAATAAAATATCATGTGCTAGAGATTGATCTGAATATATTACTTT
>NW_007726972.1:722713-729497 GCF_000696425.1 Galeopterus variegatus
AAATATTTAGGTTTGAGAAAAGCCAACAGCACATACAAGAATTTTTCAAAAGTTATGCCTTCTACACATTTTTTTGCATATAAATTGATCAGAAAATATTTTTGAAGATGTTCTCTAACCCAGACCCTATAAATGAATGTTGAAGTATATATGAATGTCATAAATACTTTTTAAAGACAATGACTATTGAAAAAGATTCTTCTCTTGGTCAAACTTCATTTGGGCTTCTGAACCTTCTCTCAGGCCCATCTATGCACTTTCTTAACAGAATTCGGTTTTGCAAAGAACCCTGCTAAGTCAGTTTAGCCAGACCCCTCATCCACAATATCCAATCATACTCAAAATCTGATCAGTATATCCGATCATACTCAAAATCTGATCAGGTTTCTCATCCTTCATCATCCCCTAGGTGATATCTGATCACCCTGGTCTGTCTTCATCAAGAATTCTGTTAGGTCAGTTTAGTCAGAATTGCCTTTGCTCCTGGAGTTTCCTCTTAGGAAATTTCCATCCACTAACCCTAACCCTGTTCTTGCCTGTGACTCTCTGCTTGTCCATGCTGGATTTGGAATTGAGTCTGATCTCTCTCTCCCTACAGGACCCCATGATATATCTATGAAGATGGTCCTGAAAAAAGATTTCCTTACCATGCTCTAACAAATATCAGTGAATAACTTTTTTTTCTTTAACACTATTACATATTTTTAGGCACTACCCAAGCCTTCAAATTTGGTTTTTTCTAATCAAGAAAAAGACATAAATGTGAGAATTGTATTACTAGTAGCAGCTGAATAATTTTATCACAGATGTGTCTTTGCTTTTCCCTCTTATTTAAAACAGAAAATAATGCAGTCAGCCATCTGTATCCACGGGTTCTGCATCTGCAGACTTAAGCACCTGCAGATCAAAAATGTTTTTAAAAATACAATTTAAAATAATACAGATAAAAAACAATACAGTACAACAACTATTTACATGAAATTTTCATTGTACTAAGTACAAATAATCTAGAGATGATTTAAAGTATACAGGATGATAGCTGTAGGTTATATGCAAATACTACGCCATTTTCTATCAGGGAATTGAGAACCTGTGGATTTTGATATTTATGGGGGGTTTTGAAACCAATCCCCTGTAGATACTAAGGGACGACTGCAATGTTTTCTTTCTAGGCTATGAATACAGTTATTTTGTAAAGCTATTTTTCTCCAGGTTATGAAGATACATAGGTAGGTAAAGCAGAACACACTTAACTTGATAACTCATTCTGTAACTCATTGACTATCTTAATTTTCAGTATTAAAAAATCATTTTTATTAAAGTATAACTTACAAATAATGAAATGCTCAGATCTTATGCATGCAAATTTGTGCATATATACTTTCATATAACCAACACCCTATTTACACACAAAATGTTTCTCCAACCAGAAAATTCTCTCATGTTTCCCAGTTAATTCCTCTACTAAAATGATTATTTGAATAATCTTAAAGTTAAAATAAAACACTGCTCAGACTTTTATCATGTTGACATATTATAGCATTACTAATAGTGATGTATAAGACAGTGTAATTACTCTTCTGAAACAATTGTAACACAGATAATAACATTATGATAACAATGAGACAAAGCACAAAGTTGTGTTTGATGTGTGAGCCAAAGGAAATATCTTGTTCGAACTTCCAATTTACTATTGTATGGAAGTAAATTGCTCTTGTTATCTGTAGAATGGTTTGGTTGAGATGAGGATAACTGATGAAAGTGTTGTTTCATGTGTTTTTCTTTTGTCTTGTGCTGTCTTGTTTCTGTCAAATGCACAAGGGTGCGTTACATAAGGAACAGATGCATTAAGCTCAATAATTTTCCAGTCCAATGCAATCCAGCCTTTTGGATTAACAACTGAAGATCCATTAAACTGTTGATCAATTTGTGAAAAGGTTATTAGTCAAATTTTGCATCAGGTCCCCTACAACACCTTTTGAGGGCTGTCCCTGTCTTGTTAATTTGTGAGAAAAAGGTTACTTTATCATGGAGTCAATAAATGGTGGTCTCTCTTGCCTGACATGAGGTTTTTCCATATTAAGTCCTCAATCTCCTCCTGGAAGAATTCCTGCTTCCTATATAAAGTCATACATTATATATAATGCTTGCAATTCCCTTAGAAAATATCAAAAATTTTGGCTTAGTATAACAATGGACATTTTAGGAAATCTTTGACATGAGAAAATTTAATAAATTAGTACATTTAAGAAGAGCTCAAGATCAACAAGAAAGAGAGCAACAAGCATTTAAAAGTCAGTTTGTTTAACTTGTATGGCAAGGCCTCCAAACAGAACTCTTTACTCAAAGATATTCTCTCTCAAAACTGTAAGAACTCTCTGGCACTCTCTCCCTGACTATTCAGCTTTATCTGCCTTGAGAGGTGAAGAAAAGTAGGAAGTAAACTACACAAATCTTTTTTAAAAAGTCTTTTTCTTAAGGGTACAAAAGAAAATAGAATCAAATTTATAAAAAACATAAATAAATCAACAGGAAATTTAAAAATTAGACTTTGGGAGATTTTCAAACACTGTTTCAGTGGAGTGCCAAAAGCTAAAATATAAATAGCCTTGTCTCTTTATTAGTAGGTAGATTTAAACTACAATTAAGGGATTTGGACAAAAAAAAAAAAAGAATTGAACATTAAAATTGCCAAAATGGAAAATAGGCAATATATGGTTAGATATTTATAATACTAAGATTTCCCAGGTATCTTTTTTTTATTGGTTTCTAGTTTAATTTCATTGTAGTCTGAGAGCCTATGTGCATGATTTCTATTCTTTTAAATTTGTTAAGGTCCAGAATGTGAGGCATTTGGTAAATGTCAATTAGATCAAATTGACTTCTTTATATAGCTGTGCTGAAACCAGAAGTCAATTTGATCTAATTGTCATTATAAATCACTCCACCTAACAAAAGGAAAATAATGCATATTTTTCTCCAACTCCTATGGGACATTCGCCAAATAGACCATATTCTGGATATCTGAAATATCTTTTGTCTTAGTCCGTTTTGTGTTGCTATTACAGAAATACTTGAGACTGGGTAATTTATAAAGAGAAGAGGTTTATTTGGCTTAGGATTCTGGGACAGCTGCATCTGGCATGGGCCTCAGGCTGCTTCTACTCATGGCAGAAAATGGCAGACAGCCAGCAGGTACAGGCAGATCACATGTCGAGAGGAATCAAGAGAGAAAGAGAGGAGGTGCCAGGGTCCCATAAACAACGAGCTCTCACGGGAACTAATAGAGCGAGAACTCACTCATTAATCCCCCTTCCCCCAGGGAGAGCATTAATCCATTCATGAGGGATCCACCCCCATGACTCAATCAGTTTCCAACACTGCCACATTGGGGATCAAATTTCCACATGAGTTTTGGAGGGGACAACAAACCCAAACCCCATCATCTTCAAATATTGAAAAATTTTATATACCCTTCTAAATAACCCATAAGTCAAAGAAGTCTCAAGAGAAGTGAAAATATTTCAACAAAGTGAAAATAACACAATTTATCAAAATTTGTGGGATGCAGTGGAAGCAGTGTTTAGATGAGGATTTATAGCACTAAATGCATATGTTAGAAAAGAATAAATATGTAAAATCAATAAACTAATCTTGTACCTTAGGAAACTAGAAAAAAAGAGCAATTTAAACCTTAAGAAGCAGAAGAAAAGAAATAGCAAAAGAGCAGATATCAATAACATTAAAAGCAGAAAAACAATAGAGAAAATAATAAAACCAAAAGCTTTTTCCATGAAAATATCAATAAAATTGATAAACCTTGAGCCAGACTAAGCAAGAAAAAATAGAGACGACACAAATTGCTAACATCAAAACTGAGAGACCATTACTACTGATCCTATGGAAATTCAAGGAATAATAAAAGAATAATATGGGCAGATATACATCCACAAACTTGGTAACTTAGGTAAAATGAATGAGTTTTTTGAAATGCACAAACGACCAAAACTCCAAAAGGGGAAATAAATAGTCTTAATAAGTTTCTATCCATTTTAGAAATTGAATCAGTAATTTAAAACCTTTTAAAAAGACATCACCAAGCTTAGATGATTTCACTAGTGAATTACACCAAATATTAAAGATAGAAATAATATAGACTCCCCATAATCTATTCTAGAAAATGAAAGCAGAGAGAATAGTTCCTAATTCATTATATGAGGTTAGCATTACCCTAATATTAATTAGATCAGGTTGATTAATAGTATTGTTCAGGTTATCTATATTCTTACTGATTTCTGGCCTACTCAGTATATCAGTTATTGACAGTGAAACCACATCATTGGTTTAAACCAGTCTTACTACTTTGGTCTAGCATGTTGTTTTGTAGGAAATCTATCCAGCCTTTGCATGGGAGGAAAGTCGTATCCTTGAGCACTACAGAAACTAAGTTTCCTGCAAACAGAACCAAAAAGTTGGAAATTTAATTGCCAGAGGCAATTCTGAAGTGAAGGGTCCTACAATAAAGAAGATCTGGTGCACTGACCAAATATTAACTTGTGTGGAATGAGCCAATCAAACTCTTCCAACTCAAGATGTCCTCATTCTTTCTCTTGCTCCCCAACCCTTTAAAACATGCCCAGACTGTAGACCGACAGTATAAAACAATGATACTTATCTTAAAAACTACTGTCAAAAAATTTTGCCTTCATGGTCATATAGTATTTTCTTAAGTCTAAATTTAAAAAATTTATATGCACTGTGTTTTGATTTATTTAGAAAATTATACTTAAAAACGTTTTGTTTTCTAATATTAAACATAGCTAATATAAAGATTCCAGGAAAGCCCTACTTTATAATGTGTTATAATATAATAAACATATCAAATTATTTCCAATAATAAAAATAGGATAAAGTAATCTTCATGAATTTGATAACTGCTTTAGTACTCTCAAAATCTTAGACACCCAAAACTTTTTAAAAAATTAGGATTAATATCTGCAATGCTCGTCCCCATCCCCCTGGTCCCAGGCTGCTACAGTGATCACAGATTTGGAATTGGCCCAACACCTGAGGACATTTTGCTTCAAGCCCAGCAGCAATTCCACACACCAGAGGCCACATCATTGTACCCAGGTAGTGATATAAAACATATGTGTAATATTTTTGTCCAGAAGCTTTTCTCGCTTTGATGTATTACTTAAGGTAAAGCTGGGTATGCTTGTTAGGAGATGATACTGAAACCCAACTTTGATTTGTACTCTATCTGTGAGAATACTTGAGGGTTATGCCCGGGGAAGAGAGCTTTAGACTGAAGTTCTCAAGTTGCTATCACCCTATCTTACAGCTCCATCCCTCAGAAAACTCCACAACAACATCCCTCAGAGTACTTCATTAAACTTCAAAAAGTACAGCAGTTTAAAACTATAATCTCTTTTGATTTGGTCCACTAACCCTGAGAACAGGAGGAGGAAGGTAGAAATTTTCGGGTCCAGCTGGTCTATCTGAACCAGATTCCCTCCCTGGCTAGGCTTTGGTCTGTCTTGATGTTGCCTCAACAAAACCTGGGTGGCCTTGGCTGTAGTAACTGGTTTTTGTGATATATAGTGGCAACAGGTCAAACAATAATATGCCCAAGTTAATACGGTGGAAAAAAAGGAAAAATATTCAAATGCTGCACCCAACACAGCCCCTTACACAGCCTTCTCCCTTGTACTAGATCACTACTGACTTACTGAGTTTCTCAGTTTGGTGTTAATTTTTTTCAGAATGTTTCCTTACTCCCTTTTATCTTTTCTCCAGAGTTAAGCTTTAGGCAGGGGACCAACAGCATAGGCTTGTTCCGTATTTATTTCACATGACAATTTAAATTTATTGAAACATAAACTAGACCCATTGTCTGGACTGATGTAAAATGAAGATCTGCCTCTTTTACCAGTACAGGTGTCTTAAAAAATTTTTTTTATAGAGGAATGAAATTTATTTCTTACAGTTTCGGAGGCTGGGAAGTCCAAAAGTCCAAAGTCCAGGACAGACATGTGGTGAGGGCCTTCTTTTGAGTGGTGATTCTCTACATGGTCCTGTGGTGACCAGGGTATCACATGACAAATGGTCAGAGCAAGAACACCAGGACAGATGTCTTTTTAGAACTTTACTACCTAAACAAAATCTACCTTGAATAACACAATTCTATATTAAGATGATGTTGCCTTATTGTGATAGTCTTTTCCTGAAATGGAGAGTAATCTAATGGTCAAGGCTNCTCTAAACCTGGTGCCATAGTATTGGCTTCTGTGTGTTGGGCAGTGAGCTATTGCTCATTAACAACAGAGGAATATTAATGTCTCCAATTAGAATAGTTGATTTGTCTATTTCTCTTTTAAGTTTTTAAAATTTTACCATATATATTTTGACATGTTAGAGGCATACATGCTTCAGATTATTATGTCTTAGAGAACTGAACCCTTTATCATTATGTAATGTCCCTCTTTATCCCTAATACATTTCTTTTTTGTTAAATATGCTGTGTCTCAAATTAACAGAGCTACTCCAGCTTTCTTTTGATCATTTAGAATTGCATATCTTTCTCCATTCCTTTACTCTTAACGAACTGTGCCTTTATATTTAAAGTGGGCTTCTCACAGAAAACGTACAATCGGATTTTATGTTTTATCTATTCTAACATTACGCTTGTTTTAATTGATGTATTTAGACAATTCACATTTGAACTTATTATTGATACATTAGGATTAATATCTGCAATGCTCGTCCCCATCCCCCTGGTCCC
>NW_007726973.1:0-551 GCF_000696425.1 Galeopterus variegatus
CATTCTCTCTCTTTTGATGTCCTGCTTCTAGGCCCCTTTCTCCTGTTCTCTGATTTATTCATGCAACAGTTATTTAATGAGCACCTACTGTGTGCCAGGCACACTGTGCTTGCTCTTTATATTCTCTTGGAGAGGACAGGCTGAAAAATGCTATGGAGAGAAAGAGGCATTACAACTGACACGTCAGGGGACCTATTTTGCCTAGTGGAGGTGCAAAGAGCCGGGGCGGTATGTTCCAGGCACAGGGACAGCACAGGCAAGGACCCCAAGGTGGGAAGGGCCGAGGCATGCTTTTAATAACCCAAAGAAGGCCAGCAAAGAAAGAAGCTGGGGCCTGACAACAAGAGACAGGGAGGAAAGGGGAGCTCAGAGAAGGGGAGGGGCCAGATTGCACAAGGCTTTGAAGGCATGGCCATGAATTTGGATTTTATTCCAGGCACAGAGGAATGCCTGTAAAGAATTTTAGCTGGTGGGTTAGCACAAATTAAAAAAAAAAAAAAATCCAGGGCCGGCTCCGCGGCTCACTCAAGAGAGTGCGGTGCTGGTAGCGC
>NW_007726973.1:5027-30468 GCF_000696425.1 Galeopterus variegatus
AGCTCAGAATCAACACATCTCAAGCCCAACATATCGGTCTTTCTCTTATGATTAGTGTCTTTGTGACTTCTCTAAAAAATTATTTCCTACTCCTAGGCAGTGAAGACATTCTCCTACGTTTCTTCTAGAAGCTTTGTAGCTGTAGCTTTTATGTTTAGGTCTATGAGTCTTTCCAATTTTTTTTTCATCTACTTTCCTTTTTATTGTGGTTAAATCTACATAACATAAAGTGCATTTTAACCATTTTTAAACGTACAGTTCTGTTGTATTAAGTGCATTCACACTGCTGTGCAACCATCACCACCATCTATCTCAGAACTTTTACATCTTCCCAAACTGAAACTCTGTCCCCACTAAACACTAACTCCCTATCCCCGTCCCCCAGGCCCTGGAACCCACCATTCCACTTTCCATCTCTATGCATGTGATACTCTAGGTACCTCATGTAAGGGGAATCATACAACATCTGACCTTTTGTGACTGACTTACTCTACCTAGCATAATGGCTTTAAGGGTCATCTATGTTGTAGCATGAGACGGAATTTCCTTCCTTTTTAAGGCTGATAATACTCATTCCGTTGCTGATAGGTACTACACTTGGTTTATCCATTTGTCCATCTATGGACATTTGGGTTGTTTCTACCTGTTGGCTACTGTGAATAATGCTGTATGAACATGGGTGTACAAAGATCTGCGTGAGTCCCTGCTTTCAATTCTTTGGGGTATTTACCCAGAAGGGGACTTGCTGGATCATGTGGTAATTCTGTTTCATTTTCTGAGGAACCACAGTACAATTTCCATGGCAGCTGCACCATTATACATTCCCACCAGCAACGCACAAGGGTTCTAATTTCTCCGTATTCTCACCAAAACTTATTTTCTATTTTTTTGATAACAGCCATCCTAATGGATGTGAAATGGTATCTCATTATTGTTTTGATTTGCATTTCTCTGATAATTGCTCCATAAATGAACTTGAGCCCAGCCACACTCCCAAGTACAGCCAAACTCTCCCAGGTTCTCTGTGCCTCTCTCTTCATCAGCTGCCAGATCTGGGCTTGGACACGTCCCCAGAATGGTAGAAGGAGACCTAAATCTCTTGTGAAGCATGCAGTCTTTGATAACTGCCCCAGCTACATGCCAGCTGGAAGGCTTAACTCAGCTACACCTGCATCTAGCCACGCCTGAAGCCCATACCTGGTCAGAGCAAGAATGGTACAATAATGATCATGTCTCATTTGCTTGGACATCAACAACTGGACCCATTTTAGAAGTGGCCCAAAGTCATTTAGTCCAGTCTGGTGGGTCATAAGGTGGGTAATTCCAGCGTGGGCCTACTGTCTCCAGCAAGCCTACACCACAGTCTGGGTGATTCTTCCCTCGCATGTGGCTCCAGCCAGTCTCTCTGGTGGGTAGGGAAGACCCCTTCATTGCCCCTGGTACCTAATACCAAGTGAAGGTCAGGCCAGGTCCTGTGAAGCTCTGAGACCCAGCCTGAACCCTGAGGTTCTTCTCAGGGAATCCTGGCATGCTCTGGACCCGGGACTGGAGGAAGGGGGAACTCGTACAGCTGAAGCAGTAGGCCCCTCAGTGCTGGGCTCCTGCTGCCTGCTGGATGGGCTCCTGCTCTCTCAGCCCTCCTCCACTCATCGCCAGCGCCACACCTGCAGGCTCCAGGCTCTGCGCCCAACTTGCCCCTAACAGAATAAAAGACCCCAGGCCTCCAGCTCAATGGCTCATGGCATTTGGGCAAACAGGTCCCAACTCTAAAGACTGGCTCCTGCCTTGTCCCTGGCACAGAGCTCCCTCTCATACCCCAGTTCCTTCGGGCTCTTGCCAGCACCTCCACCCCCAGCCTGGACTCCAAGCTTGGTCCAGACTTTCTCCTAAGTCCCTGCCACGTCCATCCTCTTCTCTCTCTCTCTATTTCCACCATCCATGCTCATGTGGGTGATCGCACTAGGCTCCTCGCCGATCCCCTGCTGCCCTGTTGCCCTACAACCCATTCTCCACACAGCACCCGAGTGATCTTCCTATCACACAAATTGGATCACATCACTGCCCTGCTCAAAACCTTCCATGACTTCCAGCAAACGTAGAACGAAGTCCAAAGTCCTCACTGGAGTCTGTAAGGCCAGGCCTGGGTACTCTGGCCCTGCCAACACCCCCACCTCTTTATCTCACATACTCTCTGCTCCAGCCTCTCTAGACCTCAGTGTGTCCCACCTGCCATGCCCAGACCTCAGAACAGAGCATCTCTTTTTGCTCAGTTACAGATGAGTAGGAGGTCGGCCTGGGGCTGCTGGGACCCTCCTGAGAAGGAAGATAACACAAATGTGGGCAGAGCTGAGAAAGGAAGACCTCACTTGAACATCGGGACACGGCCACGTCTGAAGCCAACGCTCCCTCTGTTTTTTTTTCCTGTTAGGTTAGCCAATACATTTTTTTTTAGTTAAGCTAACTTGAGTTGGTGCTTATATCACTTGCTTCTGAAGGCCAATTAACTCAACTGGCCAACCCTTCCTCACCCCACCACACCCCTTTTGCTGTCCCTTCAACGAGCCGGCACGTCTCCACCCCAGGGCTCTTGCCCCTGCTGTTTTCTCTGCTGGGACTGCTCCTCCCCAGATGTCCACGTGCCTCACTCCCTCGCCTCACCATTACCTGTTCGAGAGGACGTAGCATCACTCCCTGCCCCCGACTTTGTGTTATTCTAAAAAATAGCACTAATAATCATTACTTATTGTCTGTCTCCTGCCAACAAACTATAAACTCCAATAAGGGCAGAGATTGTGTTCAGCTGACTAACATCGTGATTTGCCTAGGACTGAGGGGTTTCCTGGGATGCAGGACTGTCAGTGCTAAAACTAGGAACGACCCAGGCAAACCAGGGTGAGGTGATCCCCCTAGGCTGCTTCGTTGTTTACTGTAAAATCCCACTGCCCAAATCTGTGCTGGCACCTAGCAGGTGCTCAGTGCACAGCTGAGTGGTGAATGAGGGTGGCCCTGGGCCAGGCGGTGCCTGCAGTCCTTGTGCGCACTGTTCCATTGCATCCTTATAGCAGCCTGGGGGTGGACTCTATTGTGCTCATTTTATGGATGAGGAGCCTGAGGCTTCAGCAGACCAAAGAGCGAAGGCAGCAGGGGAGCTGGGACTGGAACCCAGCTCTGCCACACTTCAGAGGCCAAGCCCCAGTTGCTCTGCAGTGCACGTCTCTCTGTTACTGCCTGAGCCATCTGCCCCTCGGCCTCTGTTGACTAAACAACCACATTTGGGCTGGGAGAAGCTCACCCCTCACCTTGCCCCACCTGGGTGGGTGAGAACTGGCCAAGGGCAGCCCCTTCCTGGCCAGGTTGATAGGAGGAGAGAGGTAGAGACGGGCAGTTCAGGGATTGGGGTTGAGTTGCCCTAGGGCTGAAATCCCAGAGTGGTGGCCATTCCCCTGACCTGTGTGTCCCCAGGGCACCCCCGACCTGGGCCCTACCTGCGCCAGGTCTCCCTGAGGACTTGTCAATCACATCTGCCTTCTCAGCTGGCCCCACTTGACCGCTAGGACTGGGCTGGAGGAAGCCTGCATTCTGCTCACCCACAGGAGCCTGAGCTGGAACACCCTTCCCTCTGCAGCTATGGAAAGGCCTCTCACTGCCATCAGGGACCTGCTGCTACCCCCTGCCTGGTTGAACGTTCCTGGTCTTTGGGGCCCTGTCCCTCTAGGTCAGAACAAGGGAACTGACACCGGGGGAGCGCTTACCACCTCACGTCCCATTTGATCCTAACAGCCCACCCTTGCAGAAGAACCCACTGGCTGCTTCTCCCCATTTCAAGGATGAGGAAACAGAGGCTCAGAGAGGTAAAGTTTCTTGCCCAAAGTGACACAGCTCATGAGCAGCAGTTAGGATTCTCAGAGATAGATCCAGGGCTGTCTCCCAAGGTCCCATGTTAGCTATCCTACCCGACTCCCCGGTGAAGGTGACTCTGCTGTTCATGGATCCAGGCACTGCACCTGCATTGGTTCTCATTTCAAACCAGTTTGTGTGGTAGGTATAATTATGCCCATTTTACAGATGAGGAAGTTGGCCAGCAGAGGAGCTGCGTGGATGGCCAAGGTCACAGCAGGAATGATGACAAATGGAGCCTGTCTTACCAATATGCTTCCATTTCTCTGATCTGTCCTCCCTATCAACCTTCCTACGTACCTATCTAACAACTAACCAACATTTTTTGAGTGTCAGTCATGTGCAAGGCCCTGGCCTGCCTGCGCCGACACCGCCCCAAGCACTGACAGCAGGAGGAAATCCTGGACTCCGGCAGCCGCCCTGGCCCCTGGCCCTGAGTGGCTGGAAATCCCTTCCTGAGACGCAGGCTGGATTTCCAAATCAGGATCCCTTGGGTCTGATTAGTGATCGACCTGGGAGTCTCTCACTGGGGAGTCCTCTGCGGGTTTAATTCTGGGATCTCAGCTGCTCTGTCCTCTGCCTGGCCACCAAGGAGCTGTTTTTCATAACAAAATGGGAGGCCATGGGAGGTTTTAATAATTCCATTGTTGGAAATTTCCATGGTGGTGGAAAAGACCCACTGGCTGGCCTCCAAAGGCCTTCCTGAAAAAACTTCCAAAAAAGAAACTGATGGACTAGCCCACTCCAGCCCAGACAGATGCTGGAGCTGCCCACGGAAGGGCTTGGGGACCACAGCAGTGGCATCAGTCCCCAGCACAGAGCTGGGCACCCAAAGGCCCAGGGATCAAGGGGATCGAGGGATCAAAGAGTCCCTTCCCTGGAGAAGAAGCTGAAAGAACAAAGAAAGGTGTCCTCCTGGGGGTGAATCACAGGCCCAGAGTCCATTTCTCTGCCACTTGCTCACTGGGTGGCCTTGAGTAGCTACTAGATCTCTCTGAGCCCATCTCCTCCCCTGTGAAAGGAGACAGTTGGTGGGATGCTCTCTAAGGTCTGGAGCATCCATGACAAGGACTGGCTCTGACTTTGGGTCTCTTGAGTTCCTGAGGCTGAGGCCAGGAGGGGTGCAGAGAAGCTGAGTCCCTGAAAACTCTGAAGGCCTCTACAGGGGCTGCAGGCTGCCTGGGAAGGAGAGCGGGCCCTGAACACCCTGCGGATGGGTCCTGGGGGCTGCAGGCTGGGGGGGTGAACAGGCAGCCTTCCCACTGCTGGGCCGCTATCTGCCTCTCCCATGGGCACACAGCTCCCCCGGGGGTCTCTGCGTGAGATTCCAGAAGGGACAGGCTGAGGGATCTGCACAAAGGTGAGGAAGCTGTGGATGCCCTTGGCGTCCCCCCACCTCTGTGGCATTTTGAGGTCTCCACAGCCCACCTGCTGCAGCCACCACCGCCTTGGTTAATTCCTCACCGCCTGTCCCCAGGCTTCCCTCTACAGGCTCTCTCTTCTCATCAGCCAGGCTGGTCTTTGCACATCCCAGCCTTGACCCTGTTGTGCCTAACGCCCTGCAAGGCCCCAGGGCCTAGGAAATGAGCCCCAATGCATCACCTCCCCCTTCACCTAAAACCTGCCCTCCAAATGTAGGAAAATAAGCTCACACATCAGAGAACAGAATACACCATAGAATACAGCCTCAACCAGCAGCCCCCGAAAAGTCCCTGCAGGCAGGGCGTAGACCTGTGTCTGACCACCAGCTCCCCACTTCTGTGCAGACTCCTTCACGGCTCTGAGCCTCAGTTTCCTCAGCTGTAAAACGGGGGTGAGGCCATTTCCCTTGCACCATTGTGAGGGTAACATGAGAATAAGATACAAGCCTTGGGCACAGAGCCTGGCACGGAGCAGACCCTGGGCAGACTTGATGCAGGACACCCTCCGTGAGAGGGGCGGGGTGAGGGCTCAGTTTGGATCCTGCTTGGCTTCAACTAAATGGTGGCGAGGAGGGAGACTTGGCAGGAGGCAGGGGCAAGAGGCGAGGGAGGCTCAGCAAGTCACATAACCAATATCATCATTGATGTCATCAAAGTGGCATCTGCTTTTTAAAATGAGACTCCCTATGTGCCAGGCACCGAGTGAAAGGCTTCTTGAGGCTTTGTCACTGAAGTTCTGCCAGGAAGGTTTATAATCTTCATTTTACAACTGTAGAAACAGAGGCTCAGAGAGGTGAGGTCACCCAGTGGGTGGGTGACAGCACTAGGACCTTTGCCCCCAAGCTCCATGCTGGGTGAGGGCACAGGAGGGGAAAGTGGGGTGACCAGAGGGATCAGAAGAGGAGGTGGTGATGGTTTTCTGCCCCTCCCCTGGGTGTGTGCTCTGGGCAAGCTGGGGGCACACGCACCCCCAGCTTGGCAAATCCTGGACAGACTCCTCTCCTGTCTCCAACCTCCTCTGCCTCCCGCTTCTCTCCATATGGAGGCTTTCTAAAGCAGGCCCTTGTAAATCACAGCTAGGAAACCAAATTTACTCTCCTGTCTCCTGATTTTCTCCAGAGAAAGGGGTGGGCAGAGGGAAGTGGGGTGGGGAGAGACCCTCGTCCACCCTGCCCGGTCACCCCTGTGGAGAATCGCAAAGGCTAGGGCTCTGAGCACTGGCTGTTCTGTGTGGCCTGGACACTTGGCTTCCCAGGTCTGGCCCAGAGGCCCACCGTCTGGGCTGCCCCTTGGCCAGGACTCCACTCCTGGGAGTCGGGGAGGGTCACTCTGAGAGGGCACTGTGTGCCAATGGCATGGGAACCCTTTTGCAGAAGCTCCTGGCAGAATCCTGTGAGATGCATGTTTCCAGCACCCACCCCCCCGGTGGCCCCGAGTGGGTGCAGGGGCCAGGGCATCACAGAATGCAGCCCATGCCTCCTGAATTTGGAGCCAGGGAACGTGAGCGAGGTGAGGCCACGAGCACATGGGGTAGGAGCCAACCTCACACATCTGCCCCCAGGCCAGTGGCCACATCAGGTCCTTCAACCCCACTTGTCCCACATCACTCCCTGGCCCAGGAGCCTTCCACAGGTGCCCACTGATAGAGCACAGGATTTTGTCACACGAACCCCGCTTTTTCACTCACTAGCTGTGTTACTCAGTTTCTCTGTAGAATGGGGATTTCACTGCCAACTGCCTAGAATTGTTGCAAGGATTTAATGAGATGACATTCTGTTTTCCATACAGTAGCCAGAGGGATGTGTGTATGTCTCACCCCTGCTTAAGACCTTCCAATGTCAGGATCAAATCCAGACTCTGTATCTTGACCTACAAAGCCCCACATGATCTGGCCCTTCATCCACCTCTCTCCCCTTCACACTTTTCACTCCAGCCACAATGGCCCACAATCTTTAAACACGCCCAGCTCGTTCCCACTGCAGGGCCTTTGCATGTGCTGGTTCCATTGCTGGGACTGCTCTTCCCCAGATGGTGGCAAGGCCAGGTGTTTCTCATCATCTTGACCATCACATCCTCAGTCAGGCCCTCCTGACCATCCTGTCCCAGGCAGCTCCTTTGATTCCTTTGTGAATTTGCTTTATAACAATCACTATTCTTTAAATTACTTACTTTAGTTATTAGCGAGACCTCCTCTGTCTTATTCACCACTATACCTTCATTGCCTCAAATGAGCTTGGCATGAAGCAAGAGTTCAAGAAATGTTTGCTAAATGAACACATAAATATATACTGAGCCTGAAACACCCGGGCCTTAAATGCTGAGCCCTTTTCCTTCACCCATTCCCAGCACAGCCTTTCCCCACAAGTGCATGCACCTGTATACACACACACGCAGACACACGTACATGCACACTACCAAAAGAAATCCCTGGATGAAACCAAAGAACAAAAATTCCAAAAAAGAAAACCCTGTGCCAGAAGGAGGAGGCTGGGGTCACTAGGGTCCCACGGTCAGTTGTAAGGCCTTGCCTGGCTTACCTGAGGATCTCCACCGAGGCTGCAGGAAATCAAGGTCGCTGGAAAGGGCAGAGACCAATCCATCACTTCTCAGCCTGCAGCTGGTGGGCCTCTGAGCCCCGGAGTCTCTGGTTCTGTGGCCCTGGTGGGGGTTGAAGAATGTGTCCTGCGGGCAGGAACTGAGTCTGATTTATTTATACCATGTCCCAGTGCCCTCAGCTCAGAGTATGTGCTCAACAAAAACCTGATAATAAATGAATGAGGGTATGGGGTTGGACAGCAGGAAACAAAGAGGATTAGCCATCAATGTCCGAGGCAGTCTCCACCTTGGGGCATGGTGCCAGGCACCATCCAATGCCACTATCTGAGAGTACCTCTAACAGTACTCCCATCCTTTCATGCCCCTGTTCAAGAAACTTCAATGGCTCCCACTGCCTTTGAATAAGTTTGCATTTAGTGTGGCACTCAAGGCCTGCCTGCTTTCCTCTCTCTGCCTCCCTGTCTCTTTGCCTCCATCCATTCATTCATCCCTCCACTCACCCATATACCCATCTGCCTGTCTGTCCATCCATCTATCCATCTGTCCACCCACCCACCCGTTCATACATCAATCTCTCTATCCTTCCATCAACCCATCCACTCATCTACCTATCCATTCATTTATGCACCCAACCATCCACCCATCCATCCTTTCATCCTGTGTTTACTGAGTGCTTACCAGGTTCTAGACAATGTGCTAGATGCTGGAGTCAACCCAGCTCTTCAATTTTATAATAAAATTCTCTCATCAAATATCTATTTGCAAATCCTGTCTGCTCTACCTTCAAATCATCCAGAATGTGATCACTTCTCATCACTCCACAGTCTGCCCTGGCTCAAGCCACCATCTCCCCTCACCACACTCACTAGTAGCCTCCTCCTGGTCTCCCTACCTCTCAAATACCCCCGCCCCTGACAGTCTGTTCTCCACACACAGCCAGAGAGAGGTAGTCAAATCCCTCTTCTGCTGGGAATGCTTCTGTAGCTCCTGCCAAAGTTCCTTTGATGGCCCACGAGACCTGCATGACCTTGGCCCCCCACCGTGCCTCCTCTCCGAAGTCACCTCCTACCCGCTGCCTCACTCACTCCCTCCTCCCCCTGCCACCTTGCTGCTCCTTGGACCCACTGAGCATGTACCCACATCAGGACCTGTGCACTGGCTGTTCCTTCGGCTTGGAATCCTCTCCCCAGACAGCCATGTGGCTCCTCGGATCTCTGCTAAGCACCACCTTCTTAGGGAAGCCTTCCCTGACCCCCAATTCAAAACAACTCTCTTCATCTTCCTACCTCTGCTTTATTTTTCTCCATCCACCTCCTTGACAAGCCACCCACGTACGTCTTTGTTTACTGTCGATCCCCACCCACTTGAATGCAAGTGCCACGAGGCAGTGAACTGGTCTGTTGTATTCAGTGTGGCGTCCCCAGTGCCTGGTGCATGGTAGGCCTCAACTAACGTCTGCAGGATAAATGAATGCTCCCTGCTCTGTAGGTAAGGGTGGTTATTTTAATTTTAACAAGGACTTTCATATTCTTTTGGCCAGTGGTTCCCCACGTGTCTGTTCATAACAACCCTCTGGCCTCTCATGAGAGATTTGAAGACCCTCTCCCTGGGTGGGATTCATGGGTTCTCCCAGCTACTTCCCCTCTCACCATTTCATTCCTTTCTAAATGGTCTCGACACCAGCGGGGCCTCCCCTCTCCCTGCCTCCTAGGCCCTCAACTCAGTCTCCGTCCTGCCTCATCTGCATCATGGGCCTCCAGCCTCGTCCCTGCAGCCCACCATCCTCTCTAGGGCCACAGGATGGTCCTAAAGGGCCAATCTGGTCACATCACTCCCCAGCTTAAAACCATCTCGCTCACAGCCCTGGGCTTGGCCCGGCCACCTGTCTGGCCGAGTGCTCACCACCTTGCTGGGTGCCTTCTGCTCTGCACTGCTGGTGGTGGCCTTGTGCCTTGCACAAGCTGTGCCCTTGCCTGGAGTACTCCTCCCACATCCCACCTTCCTTCCAGGTGGCTAGCTCTTATTTATCCTTCCACTTGGTCCTTGGGAGGCCCTTGTGAGGTTGTTCCCTAACAACCTCAACAATGGGCCAGGGCCTCCCTTGGGCTCCTCGGCTTCTCCTAGCCTGGTGTTATCACACTGGCTTGCAGTTACTGGTCTCCCTGTAGACTGAGCACTCTGGGACTGACTGCTGCCATCCTCATGGTTAAGCTTGGGGCTCTGGAGTCAGCTGGCTGGGTGCCCTTGGGCAGGTCACTATTTCTTGATGAGCCTCAGTTTCCTCATCTGTAAAATGGGAATAATAACTGCTACAGGAATATTGCATTAAATAAGTCCCTCAAAGCACTTACACTGGTACCTATCTATGTGTCAGCCATTTGGCATTCTCATTCAGCAAATGCTGCAGGGTATGTGCTCAGGAGCTGAAGCCCATAGCTGCATGTGGCCGCCGGGCCTCCTGCACCTGGCAGGGACTGAGCCAGGGCCCTGGCAGATCATCCTGGCCTCTCTGTGACTTTCTCCTTATTAAGAAGCCTCTATTTTCTTCAGCTGATACTTAAAACTACATAGTACTTGCTCTGGAGGGGAGGAAACCATCTTTTCCGGGCTGTGTTTCCTGCCACTCTGTTTTCTCTTCTGACCTTTGAGCTTGTTTTCTGACTTTGCCTCCTGCCCTTGTTTGTGTGTGCCTTTTTTTAGCCGACCTTTTGCATCCAACCTTTTGATTTGAGCTCAGACTCTCTGCCCTTGCTCTGGGTCTCAGGGGTACTTGGTTGGGGGGGGGGAGGGATGTGTCCTGCTATGGCATACCGTCCTTAGGGAAGCTCTAACCCTGGGCCTGCACTGGGTGCCAGCCTGTGCTGGGCACCGTGTGTTGCTGGCCTCTTAAGTCTGTAACAGGGGCACACAACAGCTGGCAAAAGGCAGCTCCAAAGTTCTTGTCATCCACGGTAGCCTCTGCCACGCCTCATTCAAAGATTGCTGAACCACCAGGATGGCCACAGTACACTGCTAAGTGACAAAATAAAGCCACAGGGTATGCATAAAATGATCCTATTAAAAAAGAAACAAAACCCCTCTGAACTTACATCTGTCAGTATGTGAAAGAACAAGCAGGCAGAAGAAACACTAAGCCACCAGATTCTGTCCAATCTAAGTTGAATGGCCAGTGGAGCCACAATTTTTGTACCACTGAGAGAAAAAGGGCTTCCAATAGAATGACAACGTGCTGTCAACTGCAAGACGCATCCCAACTTCAGAGATGTTAAAATGTGAAAACAGAGGTGCCTCCCTGAATGGACACCATCGGGTATCGACAGTGGTTACATCAGGTGCATATGGTGTGTGAAGAGAGGAGAATTATTCCTTCCGCTGTGGACCCTTCTGTATCACTCCATTTGTTCTGACAAGCATGCATTATTTTTGCAATTCAAATGAACTGCAGTTTAAAAAAGGAAAATAGGGGTTTCCAAGCTGTTGCTGCTGCCTGGTTTCTTTTCTGGCCACCTCACGGGTTGGGGACACAGTAATTGGCAGCTCCGGGGTGCTGTGCTGGGAGAGAAGCCTGGGGGTGCACGGGGGGAGGCAGGTAAGTGTCATGCAGGAGGCGCCAGGCTCTCTCCAGAGCTCGGCCTGTGTGGGTCTAATCAGCGGAAATTTCCCTTTATTAAGGCCTGGCCCCCAAACCCATCATTAAGGGCTCTCTAAGCTCGAAAGTACACAGTGGAGCTACAAACAGTGTGACACAGCCCAATTTACCAAAGAACGGGACAGCTGAGAGCTCTTCCTCCCTGGAGACACCTTCCCTGTCCCCCACCCCGGACACAGCGTGACCCCTACCTCATTCCACCCGATGCTGCCGTGGCTGCTGCCTGGCATTAGGCCAGATGTGGTTATCTCTTGACCACCCCTCCCC
Organism: Galeopterus variegatus; assembly: GCF_000696425.1. Lineage (NCBI taxonomy): Eukaryota > Metazoa > Chordata > Mammalia > Dermoptera > Cynocephalidae > Galeopterus > Galeopterus variegatus. The sequence continues at coordinate 16,818 of NW_007726973.1, forward strand.
TGCTGGAACATACACAGCAGGAGCCTACGGGCTGCACTGCCTCACTCATGGCTGTACCCCTCGCCCCTGCCCTCTCTCCCTGGGTGGTCCTGGGAGGTTCATGAAAGGCGGGCAGATCACATGTGGGGTTCGGACAAGCTCTCCACTCCATTTGTCCCCCATCTTGCGGAGGCAGAGTTAAGTGTGATGTTGAGGGAGCACTGTCGTCCCTTCACAGCTGCACAGAAGACACCAGGTAGAACTTGCACCTGGCAGAGGCTGCCACCCAGAACGGTTTCAAAGGACAGTTTCTAGGACGGTGCCTCCTCCTCTCCTCCCACCACCTCCAAGAGAAGAGCTACAGCTGTCCCGGGCCCGTTCTTGCCTGACCAGCACCACCTCTCTGGATCTGGCCAATTCATTCATTCATTCATATGTTCGTTCATTCATTCATTCATTTCACAAACATTTGCTGATGCCGTCCCCGTCCTTAGCCCTTGAATACAACAGTGAATGAAACAGATAAGCTTCCTGCCCTCAAGCTGCTGATCGTCTAGGGGGAAGAAAGACAACAACCAAGGGAATAAATAAGGCAAAGGGTGTCAATTATAATAAATGCTATTAAGAAACATAGGCTATGACAGGGAACACAAGGAAGGGGGTGTGGAAATCTCTTTGAAATAGATGAGGGACGGCTTCAACGAGGAAATACCATTTAGCTTGATGTGAACAAATTTATCTCATAAACGAAAGAAAAAAAGAGCATTCTAGGTGGGGAAACAGCATGTGCAAAGGCCCTGAGGCAGGAAGAGGCTGATGAGTCTGAGAAAAGGAGGCAGTAAGTGAGAGAAAAGTGAGGAGAGAGGGGTGATATAGGGGGCCAAACCTGGAAGGGCTTATAGGCTATGGGAAGGAGTCTGGGTTCAATGTTGTGCATTGAACGGAGGACTATAGAGGTTTAAGCAGGGACACGACAATCTGATTTAGATTGCTACAAGGTCCGTCTGGCCACTTAGGGAAAACAGATGATTGAAGGGGGCAAGAGAGAATCTGGGAGAACAGTACAGAAGGCCATCCCTTTATTTATTCTGCACGTGCTCAACAACAACCAGTGTTCTAATGAAATCGCTGAAAAAAACAACAGCCAATCCAAAACACACTGGAATCACACCATGGACAAGAGACAAGGGGCATCTATTTGAGGGAAGGAGACAACCAAATGAAGAGATGTGAACTGCAGGGAGAGGTGGTGGCTGGGGAACCAGATGGCACCAGGGTGAAGGGAAGGGGTGGTATGGAGAACCATGTCAGCCAAACATAGCAGGGCACTGCAGAGGCCGAGGGTGTGCTGCCTGGGAGCTCACAATGTGGGGAGAGGCAAGAAGGCTTCCTGGAGAGGGAGGTATTTATGTAGGTTCTGAAAGATGGACAAATGTGTTCAGGGAAGGGCACATCTTGGGCAAGGCTCAGAGGTGGGGAAAAGAGTCACTGAGAATGGGAGCTGTACTCTGAATCCTATCAAGTGACTACATTCCTGAGCAACTAAAGTCCTGGCCCACTAAGTGCGTAAACTGGTGAAGGAAAAGTGGTAAGAAGGTGAAGCATGGAGGAAAGTACTCTGAATCCTATCAAGTGACTACATTCCTGAGCAACTAAAGTCCTGGCCCACTAAGTGAGTAAACTGGTGAAGGAAAAGTGGTAAGAAGGTGAAGCATGGAGGAAGGTGCTAGAAAGGCGGGGGAGGGGCTACACCACCCATGCATAGGATGCAGGCTGAGGAGTCTGCTTTGTCCACTTGGCAATGGGAGCACTGAAGATTTGACCAGAGTGACCGGCCAGATGGACATTCTTAGAAGTTTCCACTGGTGGCCATGGGGAGCCATGAAGAAGGCAGGGAGAGATTAAGGGAGAGATGGCAAAGCCATTTCTCCCCCTAATTCTAATTCCACAACTAATAATAATAATAATAATAATAATAATAATAATAATAATAATAATAATAATAATAATAATAATAAAAATAGCTAGTACTTCATAGAAATTTTCATGTCAGGCACTGTTTTAGGCTTTTTATATGTATTAATTCATTTAATCCACATAAAACTCCCACGAGGTTGGTACTATTATTTACCCCCACTTTACAGATGAGGAGACTGAGGCATAGAGAGATTAAGTCACTTGCTCAAGGTCACACAGCTTGGAAGTGTCAGGGAATCAAGCCCAGGCCCTCAGGCTCCAGGATATGCTCTGAACCACTGCCTTGTGCTGTCTCCTCCATCTAAGAAGCTACAATCCTGCACCCGAGGATTTTTTCTTCCTGGCAGAGAAAACTATCTCTGGATGGTGCCTTTGGTTGCCCTTGGAGGCCCCACAAATACCACAACAAGCTCCTCAAAGGACATTAACTGAGCAGCATCCACTCATGCTCTGTTGCTAACTCACTGTGTGATGGGAGGCAAGCCCCTGGGCCTCTCTGAGGATCTGTATAGAGAGGATGAGGATGCTTCCCTTGCAGGATGGACACAAGGACCAAGTGATGCTAGCCGGGGTGATGATGGCAGTAGCTGCTGGCACTGGGTAGGGGCAGTGCTACTTCTCAGACAATCTCTACCACAGCTACGGCCATTTCCCCCCATTATAGGGATGGAAACATTGAGGCTTAGAAAGGAACAGGAAGTCAGCCAGGGGTACACAGCTTGTCAGTGGCAAAGCTGGGATCTAAATCATAGTTCCCTCAATAGTAGCTGGTGGATGCTTAAGGAATGTAAGCGACTTGACCCCAAATTGTGAACCCAGGGTAGTTCTGACCTTTTGAGGGTCATCCAGTGTCTTTTAGGGAGAGAGTATGAAGACCAAGGACATGGCCAATTCCTGGGGCCCAGGACTGTTGTGTTGAAGAATCAGCCTCAGGGATACCCTGAACTTGCCCCTGTGCCCCTGTGGGCAGTTGTGATGGGGACACGGGCTGAGTATGAATCACCCTATTCCTGGCTTGAGGTCTGGCCCCACCTTCTCTCCTGGAAGGTTGGGGGAGATGTACCATGGACAGAGCCCCGGGCCTCTGGACTCTGCGACCTCAGGCAATGCTGCTTTGGCCCCAGTTTCCCCTTGACTCCAACGCACAGGGCAGGATGAGGAGGAGCTGGAGTCAGGATGCCTGGGCTGCCCCCTACTCTGCCCCTCCTGGCCATGGGACCTCAGATAAGCTGTCTCTCCTCTCTGAGAGCATGTCAGCCATCTGCAACTGGGCCCTGTTGTCAGGATGCCTGGGCTGCCCCCTACTCTGCCCCTCCTGGCCATGGGACCTCAGATAAGCTGACTCTCCTCTCTGAGAGCATGTCAGCCATCTGCAACTGGGCCCTGTCGCAGCTGTGAGGGGTGAAGGACCCAGTGCACAGTGGCGCCTGGCATGGAATGTGCTCAGTAAATGGCCATCAGTTGTGATTGTTACGGGTTATCTTGAAGGCTGTGCTAAGGCTCAGAGAGATGAGCATTTGCAGTCCCACCGTAGAGGTTCCCAAGTCCAGGGAAGCTGGCGTCTTCATTCCACTCAGAATTCCCTTTCCCTGAGGTCACTGGGGCAGATTCAGGTCTCTGAGAGGGCAGAGAAATGCCCAGAAGCAGCTCTGGGCCCCAGTGCCCAGCCACACTTAATTTTATTACCACTGCCAGAGCACAGAAGTGGCCCAGGCCACCAACTCCTCACCACACTGACCCCATTTCATAGATGAGGAAACTGAGGCCCTGTAAGATCCAATGACTGCAATGGTGAGACCAGGTCTTGGTCCAGAAGTTAACATGGTCTGGGCCCCCAGCTCGGTGCCTGCTGTCAGCTGCCGCCTTTCACGTGGGCCGCCTCATCTCCCCAGAGAGACTTGTTGGAGCTGATTCATGTCTGGGCTCACCAAGGAGCCTACACCTAGTGGCGTGGCATGCACCAGGTACTTAGGCAATATTGGTTTTATTGATTTATATTCTATCCCTTCTTCAAGATGCTCTGAGCTCAGAAACCTGAAATTGGCTGGGAGTGGGATGAGAAGGGCCTCATTTTAATCTGAAGTGAGTCATGTAAGTTGATAAATTTAGAAGTGGCCTAGAGAGCTCTTAATCTCTTGCCTTCAGGTAGTTGCTAGGAAGAGACTGGTCCCCAGAAACCTTTGCATCCCCAACACACATAACAGAGTGGACACTGCTGGTGCCCTTCCCAGGTCCCGCTTACCAGCCACTGGGCTGCCAGAGCTCCCGGCTGCCCCTTCTCTGCAGACGAACAGGAGCTGCCGCCCTAGCAGGTGCACATGCCATCCTGCTCTAAGCAGCCACAGCCTGGCGCTGTCTGATATGGGGTATGAAAGGCCAGCTCTCTTCCTCAGGGCAGGGCCAGCTTTGGAGTGCAGTTCATGCTCCAGAGCCCCCCCTGGGATCAGGCTGAGGCTCTAGCTAAAGACACGTGCTTGCTCAGCCTCTGCCCTGCCTTTCCCCGCTTCCTCCTGCTTCTCCAGAGCAGGGTTATCAGCTCGCCCCTTGGACACCGACCCAAGATCCACATGGAGGGATGTGCACTCCATACATGGACACGCACTACTGCCCTCCAACAGTGCCCCTTTCCCATGACCTTGGCTATCAGCAATGTCTGGGCAACTTCAAGTGTTATACCTTTAAAGTTGCAGGGGACCCATCTGGCCCTAAAGTCCTTGTTTCAAAGATGGGAAACTGATGCTCAGAAAGGGACTGTGACTGGTCCAAGGTCACTTGGAACATTTGCCAAGGCTGGGCCGCCCCCAGGTCTCTGCATCCCCCTCCACTCTTTGGCCCTGGCACTGCCTGATAGCTGGACCAGCTGGCTGGCCAGGGCTTTCGCTCTCTCCAGGAGGGAGTTTTGCTGTGTCAGTTCTGCAGCAACCACTGAGAAGCCACCTGGAGGCCAAGAGAACACTGGCTGGCAGGCTTGCAGTGTGGTTGGTAGGCTTGCTGACCTTGCGTGAGATGGGCAGGAGGGCAGCCCCGCTTAGCCCTTCCCCATGAGTGGTGAACAGGCAGAAATTCAAGATGGGAACCACTTCTGTGATGAGAGCCCTAATCACCCTGTGGAGCCCTAGCCCAGATGATGTTGCATCTGGTTGTAGCTTCTTTGAGAAACCCTCCCTCCTGTGGCAAAAACTTTGTTCTCCATAAGAATCCCAGAGTCCTGGGTCAACATAGACAAGGAGGCTACATATGGCTGCTGCCTGGACACTCGGTCTGGCTCTAGTCTGCTGAGAGCCAGTTGTGTGACCATGGGTAAACCAACGTGCATCTTGGGCCTCGGTTGCCCCAGCTGTAAAATGAGTGCAGTCTCTATTGCTATTATTTTATTGATCCCAGTGTTTATTTGAGCTACCATTTATTGAACTAGAAGAGGTTCATTAGAAGTTCATCAAAGAATAGTTACCTATACTTCTGCCAACCATTTTAATTTTATTTAATCCTCAAAACAATCCTATGAATTGGATACTTTTGTTATCCCCATTTCACAGGTACTGGGACTAAGGCACAGAGAAGTTAAGAAACTTTCACTGGGTCACACAGCAAGGAAGTAGGAGGGCAGGAATTGGAATCCCAGAGTCTGTGCTTTAAATTCCTCCCTGTACTACAGTCTTTTTTGTTTGAGCTGCCATTTATTGAGCATGTGGGCACTCTACTGGCATGTGGTACACATGTAAGCTTGCTGACTTCTCACAACAGCTCTAGGAGGTGGGTGTTCTTATTCCTATTGTTTCAGAGCAGAAGCAGAGGCTCTGTGAGGGGCTCACCATGACTGAGCTGGGGAGTCAGTTGGGAGCCCTGTCTTGTTCCCACCAGCCTGGTGGTCTTGTTCTAAGCCCGTTATAAGTTTTATCTCACCATATTCCGTTGCATCTAAGCTGCATTGACTGCAAGATGCATTGCTACTTTAAGTATATTTAAGAAAAAAAGGCATAAGCATGGCTAGCTCGACTGTGGCGTGACACCAGCTGTAAGGAGCACTCTGGTTTCAGAGGCGTCAGAACGTGCATCTTAGAATACACACAATTCGGTCTTAATCACAACAACCCGACAAGGCAGGCACTATTATTATCCCTGCTTTACAGTTGAGGGAGCTGAGGCTCAGCGATGAAGGACACACAGCAGGTCAGCGGCCAGGCCTCAGAGATGACCCCAGGCAGACTGGGCCCAGACCTTGACCTTACCACTGTCCTACGTCACTGCGAAGTCAGGCCTGTGTGTGATGTGTGCCCTGCCCACGGCACAAATTAAAAAGCTTGAGAAGGCTCAGTCAGCTGGGGCCCAGCACCCTTTGCTCTAGATGAGCTTTTGGCCCTCACTCAGTGAAGAGGCCTCAGACAGGCCAGGGGACCCCCCCAAATGCTGCCCAAGGATCCCCACTCCTCCACAGTCTCAACAGCGCAGCTCCCTGTCTCTCCCTCCCTTCCCCTGCTCTGCAAGCCAGCACCAAAAAGCCACTACTTTACAGAAAACTGCCTTTGGAGGTGACATAGGCACCCCGGAGAGACCCACTTCCTTCTTTCAAAGTTACATGGCACCTGGATCCAAAACAGGGCCATCTATGCATGGCTTCCTCCCACAGGCTCAACCAGCCCTATGCTCCTCTATAGCACCACTTCTCGGCAAAGAGAGAAAAATCAAACCCTGCCTCCCTGGGCTACGATTTGCCCCTTCTGGGGACATGCCCTGTCACAGGACAGAAGCTGGACATATTTCAAATGCCTGGTATGATTGGGGCCCTGTTCAAGATGGTTTTGGACTCATCATCTCATGTCACACAGTCTTGCGAGGCAGGTTCCTTCAACCCCACATTACATGTCAGGATGCTGAGTTCAGAGAAGCAAAGCTACTGGCTCAAGGTCACATGGCAGTAAACACTGGCATTAAATTCAAGTCCCTAGGATGCCACAAATGGAGGCCACTTTAACATCGATCTCTGGCCAGGCCCTAAGCCAAGTGCTGCCTTTGCATGACTTCACCAGATCTGCACACAACAAATAATAGTATAATAGTAACACTATTATTACCCCATTTTATAGATGAGGAAACATCCTCTGAGCCTTTACCCAGGCCGTGCCCTGGGCCAGCACTTTACCTTCCATCTGTTTCTCACAGCCACCAGGAAGACGGGTAAGTAACGCTACCCCCACTTCACGGAGGAGTAAACTGAGGTTAAGTCGCTGGCTCAACCACACGCAGCTATTGAATGGTGGAGTCACTTATTAGGAGATGGCTTGGAATAAGCAATTACCCTCCCACACATTAAATGAAAAAAACATTTGTAAAGTGCTTGAAGATACATTTTAGCTATTAGTAATGACTATAATGATTAGCGTTTTGGTACTTGGCAATTACCCAACAAAGTCTGTGTTGCTGTCCCTATTCTCCAGATGAGGACACTGAGGTTCACGGAAAGTCGGTGGAAGAGATATGAAGGACTGTGGCTCTCAACCTTTTGCAACATGCTGGCTCTCGTGGGGCCATGGCAGGGCCCTGCACAACCCCAAGCTCCACTGCCTGTCTCCAGCTCTCCTCTCTGGGGCCCAGAGCTCCTGCAGGCCCTGGGTCTTCACAGGGCAGGCTGGAGTTCCTGTCCTGTGGGTTCCAGGCTGTGGGCCCTGAGGAGTCTCAGGGCAACCCCCAGCCAGCCCCAAAAAGGCAGAAAGGGGAAGGAGCACCAGAGACCTGGATTTGAATCCTAGCTCTGTGCTTTACTTGCTGTGTGATTTGGGCACATTCTTAACCTTCCCGGGCCTTAGTTTCTTTACCTGCAAAATGGGTGCTAGTGAGAAAGAAATGAGACACTGTGCAAAAGACTTACTAGCAGGAAACACTCTATAAATATTAGTGACTACAGTGGGTTGAACAGTGCCCCCTCCAAAATTCATGTCTATCTGGAACCTCAGAATGAGACCTTATTTGGAAATAGGGTCTTTGCAGATGTAATTAGTTAAGTATCTTAAGATGAAATCATCCTGTCTTTTTAAGAAGAGGACACAGTGAGACACTCAGAGGAGAAGGTGACGTGAAGACAGAAGCAGAGATGGGAGCGATGCATCTATAAGCCCAGGAACGCTGAGGACTGCTGGCCACCACCAGAAGCTAGGACAGAGAAGGGGACAGACTGTCCCTGAGAGCCTCCAGAAGGTACCAACCCTACTGACACCCTGATTTCAGACTTCTGGTCTCTAGCACTGTGAGACAATTATTTTTGTTGTTTCCAGCCACACTGTGGAATTTGTTTCAGCAGCCACAGAAAGCTATTGCTCTCACTGATACCTCAGATGTGCAGTGCCTCAGACCCTTCCCCTAAGGGCCAGCTGGCCGGAGAAGCTGCACCCACCAAGGACATTAGGGGGCAGAATCACTGCCACTTCTTACAAGGGGAGAGCTGGAGACCAGAGAGCTGACACGACTTGCCCAAGTTTGTCCACCAATGGCTGAGCTGGGTTGGAGACCCAGCTCTCCTGGCCCTCAGATCAGGGCTTTCTCCCCATACTCAGGGACCTATGATAGCCCCAGGGACCCCAGCCCCAGCACCCCATGGGCCTGGCCCTCTTGCCCTCCCACTCCCACCAGCCTTGGCCCCTGGCCATGTCCTCAGAATTTACCGACCCCACAGAAGTTTCCTGGATCATGTATGATGCTTCTAAGGCCTTAATAACCCTTCCAGCCTCCACTACAGGGCTCCCTGCTAGAGACCAGGGTGAAGCCTCTCCTCGCTGCCCAGCAATAGGTTCTCAGGATTTGGTGTTCGTAGCATCACCAATTTCTTTACTGTAGTCACACAGTAGCCCTCTGAAGTGGGCAGTGGGGTAGCATATGCCCATTTTACAGATCAGAAAACCAAGACTTAAAGAGGCAAAGTGACTAACTCAAGGGCACTCGACTCTAAGCAGCAGAGATGGGTCTCGAACTCACACGCTCAGATTCTTAATCCAGACGGATCCTCAATCTCTGACAGCTTCCATTCACTGAGCTGTAAACAGGGGCCATGCCCTGAGCTCAGCACTTCATGTCTATTACTCCTCCCATGTGCCCCTCACATCAGCCTGAGAAGTGGATACTATTACTCCATCTTACAGATGGGGAGACTGAGGCTCCACCCTACACCTTGAATGCCAGGGCCTTTTCACCTTCCCTGTCTACTACCAGCTCTCGATGAGAGGTAAAGCTAGACACCTGATCATCTCTGCCCAGGGAGCTTTCTCCCTACAAATTTCCTTCTTTGAGGCTCCCACTGGGAGAGAGAAGTGGATCTCTGCAGGCTCAAGGTCCTGGCCTTGGAGAGGGGCAGGGTGGGCTGGGGCAGCCCCACTGCAGGCAGGAGCTGCACCCCTGCCTCCCACACTGCTCTGTGTGCTCCAGGCAGGGGTGGGGTTGGGGGGGACCCTGCCCATGCCCCATAACATGTGTACATGTGGTGCCCAGACAGCTCGACCCCAGTGCCTTGGGAGCTGAGGAAGGCTGAGAGGAGCCGTGTCCTGAACCTCAGGGTCCCCCAGGGTGCTCAACCTTGACCCTGTACCTAGTATGTACAAGCTGCATCCTTCACACACATTATTTGAAGTCTTCCCAACAGCCCTGCTTTACATCTATTGGTCTAAAGAAGGGAAGATTGAGGTTCAGAGGAGGAGCCATTTCTACCAAGGTCATATGTCTGGGAAGAGGCATCACTAGGACTTGAACCCAAGGCCTGGGGAGTCTCTCTGGAACACCCCTTCCAGCTGCCAGCTGAGAAAGCAGCCTCATTTTGGATTGGAGGGTTGACCTGCACCCAGGAGGGCCTGATTTAGCCATGCAGAGTAAAGCCAGGGGATAGGGGTGGGTAGGAGACTTGAGTTTCAGTCTCATTCTGCCACTGACTTGTTCAGTTTCCCCAGATGTGGCAGGCACAGGGGAACAGCATGATGTCCAGGTTACCCCTAGTTCTGAGAGCCTATGAGCTCCACTAAGCCCACTCCCAATCACCACAGATGCCCAGGATGCAGAGAGGAAGGGGGAAAACCCTAAGGCACCTGTGCAAATGCAGTGCTCAAGACCCTCTGAATCACCAGAAATCTGCCTCCATCAGGTGACCTTAGTTCCATTAATGCTTGAGACCCACCAGCCTAGAGATTTACCTTCCTTTCTGCCCCTCCTGACCTTGGAGTTGGCCAACTGCAGAGCAAGGTGCTCATCTGCTCTGACTCTGGGTCCTGATGCCAATTCAACCTTTGTGCACAGCCGAGACCCACCAGCCTAGAGATTTACCTTCCTTTCTGCCCCTCCTGACCTTGGAGTTGGCCAAATGCAGAGCAAGGTGCTCATCTGCTCTGACTCTGGGTCCTGATGCCAATTCAACCTTTGTGCACAGCTCTTGACAGTGCCCAAGGCTCTCAGACAGCTGTAGGATAAGGCAGGGCAGGAAAAGATATGCCTGGCCCCAGATGAGGAGACAGAGGTGCAGAGAGACTAAGTGACTTGCCCAGCTGGTCAGGAGCAGAGGCTGGGCCCAAGGCTCTCATCCTTTTGACCTGGAGTCAAACACCTGGGGAAAATTAGGATCCCCAACAGGTCCCCGCTGCTTCCTGCCTGAGATCTGAGTTTGGTAAGGATCCCGGCTCCCCAGAGAACATAGTATGACCTTGGACAAATCCTTTCCCCTGGCTGGGCCTCAGTTTCTCTCATAAATGGGCTGGGTGAGGTGACCTCAGAATACATACACCTGCTTTGGCTTTCTAGGTGTCATCAATTTCACGGGGTAAAAGAATGGCAGACTGTCCGGCTGCCCAGGACAGGGCCATACCTGCCTGGGTGGGCTCTGCCTTCACCCATGGGAGACCCTCTCCACCCTTCATTGGAGTCTTGCCAAAACATGTTAAGTTCTTGGCTTGTTGATTCCCAAGATGTTAGCACCCCAGTTGGAACTGGTCTCATGCTGGAGGGTAGGGAAGGTAGGCAGGGAGCCTGACGGCCTGTCGTCCACCTTGCCTCTGCCACCCCGTTCCAGCTGTGTGACCTTGAGTGAGTGACTCCACCTCTTTGGACACAACTTCCTCACCTGGGGTGAGGATGAGAGGGCTGTGGGCAGCCTCACTGAGGCGATGCGTGCAGAGCAAGGAGCATGGTGAATGCTAGCAGGGCTATTATTTACCCAGGCTCCCTGACCTACCAGTGGCTGGGTAGGGGAAGAGAGAGGCACAGAAGGAGAGCAGAGCGAGGGCAGCAGTTCAGGCTCTGTACACAGCATGGGCCACAGGCAGCTTTTCTCACCTTTAGGCTGGGGAGGACTTTGGGGGCTGCTGGAGGCATCCTGAGCCCCAGCTCCTAGAGACCCCACACCAGCAGACCTGTTTCTTGGTGCCAGGAAGGGGGTTTGCAGGGCCAGTCTGGGCTCCTGGCAGTCTGGGCCATGGGCAGCAGGCATGCCCTACCCCTCCTCCGTCTCCTTTCCAACTCCAGGCAGCCTTCCCTGACGAACATCAATAACTTGAGATGGCCTTGCTGAGCCCAGCCATAGCTCCCTGGGAACGTGGGCTAGCCCTTCCCTCAGGCTGTGTGGGGCTGTGGTGGCCGTTTGGGATGCAGTGTCCCTCTGTCCTCATGGGCAGTCCCCTGAGGGGGGAACCTCTCCCCAATGCCCACAGAGCCACCTTCCCCCCCTGGAAGCTGAAGGGGTGGCTGTGTGCACACAGCAGCCACAGAGGTGCTGCATCTGTGTGCCCATTGCTGTCTTTCATGTGGGCCACTGACACTCAACTGTGGCCACATTCTGCATGCCATGTGCCACCTGTGTATGGACAGGGATGCAGATGGCACTCGGAGCCCCACTTGTGTGTGCCTGTTGTTTTCACACCTAGGCCAGTCCTCACATGGGCACACACCACATTTTTGGCTGCTGCAGGGCGCTGTGTGCAGCCTCCTGCACTCCCATGTCAGTGCAACATGCATGTGTGGGTATGCTGCACTCGCAGGTATGTGTGCTGGGTTCTGCACATGAGCATGTGGTGCTCGGGGATGTGAGCTGTACACAGGTGCTGGGGTGTTTCTGTGGCATAGGCATTCCACTTGTGTGTATGTGATTTGAATATATACGACGCACTGCTATGAGTGCTGTTTTGTATCTGTGCATCTGTGTGAATCTCGACATGTATATGGCCTGATGTGGATGGGACTGGGGATGAGAAGGTGGCTAAATAATATGGGCCATCAGCATCTTTCCTGCATCCCTACACCTGTCTCCCAGACCCAGACCTCCCCAGAGCCACCGCCCCCTCCTCCCCACTGCTCCTTCAACCAAGTTAACAGGCACAGGAGGAGGCCCCACCAGCCTGCACTCCAAGCCTCCTCCTACTGCACACGTCAAAGGAGAATTTCTCCGGATGGCGCCTGCCGCTCCTGGAAATGCCCCAAACGTCAGCTCTGCCTCCTCCCAGTGACTTGGAGAGTGATGCAGGAGAGGAAGGGAGCCCCTTCTGCACTGGGCCCAGGGCATGCACGTCACACCAAGACCCTCTACTGGCCGCCGGGTTTGCCTGCTCACTCACCCTGCTGAAGGTCGAGCCAGGCTGGGCCTCTGCTTGGGGGCCCCAAGACCCCGGGGGCCCTTGCCTGATAGGGGCAGGCCAGTCACCGAGACCCCACACAAACAGTGTGAACAGAGGACAGCCCTGGCGTGGAAAGGGGTGGCTGCTGGCAGCAGCCCACCCTTGGGGAGTCCTGAGGCCCTCTCCTGCATTTCCCGATCCTGACCCTGCAGGGGGCAGGGAGAAGCCCTAGGTGCCCTAGTGCTCAGCGGGAGGCCACCGAGCCTAGCCAAGGAACTGGGCTTCCGGACCAAAAGTGCCAACTCCACCACCCAGCATGACTGCTGCAAAACGGCCTGGCCACCCCACTCCTGCCCCCCTCCTGGCTATGGAGGGGACCTGGGGACACATGCCTGTCACCACATGCCCCAGCTTGCATGACCCAGTGGGTTCTGGCACACAGCAGCTCACTCTATCACGGGGACCCTCCATGGGAGCCTCCCTTGTCTCTTTCCTGGGACTCTGGCTAGGGTGGGCAGGGGGCACCCTCTGGTCCTCTTCATCTCTCTGGGACTGGGCTCAGAGAGAAGAGAACCTTGTCCCCCAACACCAGCTTGCTAGCCCTTGCATAACATCCTTTGGAAATATTTGCAGTCTAGAGGCTGGCGGAATCTACCTGAGACCCTGGGCATCGGCTTGTCCGAGCCCCCCCTGCCCGCGTCCCCAGCATCCCAGCCCCCACCCCACACACGCGGACCCTCACACTCGTGTCTCCCTCAGCGGCGGCTGGCAATGCAGCCTCGGCTGCTGCCAGATAAACAAGCCCTGCTCCCACCCCCCCTCCACGCTGCCACCGCCACCACCATCAGCACTGAAAAAAATCAAATGCAATGAAACAAAATAAAATGGGTGAGGGAGGAAGGGGAGAGTGGAGTGGGGCGCTTTTTATTTTTTATTTCCTCATGCTGGGGGATGCCGGTACTTACTTGGCTACGAAAATCACCACCAATCCTGCACGGTTTCCAGGCGGACAGCCCCGTAATCGCGGTGCGGCAGCCGGTGCCCGTGGCTGAGCCCAGCCCGCGCGGCGGGTCCCTCTGCAGACTGTACCATCCTGCCCGGCGGCTGGGGGGGCGCGGGGG
>NW_007726973.1:31468-69089 GCF_000696425.1 Galeopterus variegatus
AGGACGGGGGAGGGACGCAGGGCGGGCGGGGTCTGCTGGGGGGACTGGGGGAGGAGAGTGGGGGGCGGGCGGTGTGTGGACCGAACCACCACGGTGTTGTTTGCGGTTTTAATTCCTCCCCTGGGATCATGAGGAACCGAAGCTGGCAGAGTCCCGGGAATATGCCCGCTCCCCAGGAGCAGGAAGGAATGTCAAGGGCATGGAGAGGGTAGGGCTGGGGCTAAGCCGGAGGGGGTCCCTAGAGTGGTGATTGGGGGGCTGGGAGTGGAGGGCGAGGATTGTGATCAAATGGCCCCCGAGGAATCCCTACTTTCTGGGAGTCTTATTTGGGTCGGCAAAGTCTATGGGCCCCCTCTTTTTGGCCAGGACACCCCCAGACTTGGGGGGCAAAGGTCGCACGGCGGGGGAAAGCCGACTTAACACAGTCTATACACATCTGTGGTTTCAGGGCCAGTGGAGCAGAGCTCGCAGAAAGCTCCCTGTGCCACCTAAACCCTACCCCTGCAATCCGACCACCCTGCCTGTGTGCACCCCCACCTGCCCAGGGTGGGGGCAGGCCTGGAGAAGAGTTTGCCTCAAGGGGCCATTTCTCTGCTGCCAGGTGCCCATTGGCAGGGGTGTCTGCATGTCTGTACATCCATATAATCTGCAGGGACATCTGTGATAAGCTGGGGGCTGACCGTATCCAGGGGACCCCGGGGACCCCCATTGAGGAATCACAGGAACGTACCTCCCCAACCAGCTGCCCGCTTCTTCGTGCCTCATCTCTGGCAGACCTGCTGCCCCTTTAATTCCACATGGGTGGGAGGACAGCTATAGGAGCAAGGTTAGGAGGTCACAGCAGGTGAGGGGTCCTTCCCAGAATTCTGAAGCCGCCCCCTCCACTGCTCTGCTCCTCTAGGAGGGAGGGGTGCCCTGCTTGGAGGGAGGGCACTGGAGGTGGGAGGACCTTCAGGACCAGTGTCTCAGGGCACCTGTCAGTGTGGAGGTGTATGGGGGGAGCAGAGACAGGGTTGGCAGTTGCTCCAAGAGCAGTTCCAAACTAAGTGCCCCCCCTTCCCCTGCCCCCACTCCCTGCCCACCTCTGAGCTGCCCGCCCAAGCGTCCCAAGCTGCTGCTCCATCTCGGGGCTGGCACAGAATATCAATTTGTCTCGTTAAGATGAAAGTCTGCACTGCACCAAAATCGGAACCTGGCCGTGCAGAGGGGCAGCGGGAGGGAGCGAGCTGGGAGCACTAGTGGCAGGGTCCCCAACAGCAGTACCACGCTGAGACCCCCTTGCTCTTCACCCCCAGCTCGATCATAGGTTCCCGTTCTTCCCCTTGACTAAGCAGAGCAGCCTCAACTGGGGGAGGATGCTGGGAAACTGAAGACGCCCAGGGCCAGGTGGTCATTGAAAATCTGGGCTCCATTGGGGTCCGGGGAAGGCTCCTTACCAGGGTGTAGAGGGGGGACTCTACCTTTCTTAGGGGTGTAGATGGGGGGATTCCACTGGCCACCCTTCTGGAAGGGCTTCTAAGTCAGCACTTTCCCTAATCAGCCCCCACCCCAGGGACCAGGGCCAGCCCAGGAGTACCCCTTTCCCCAGGGCCTAGAGGCAGCCCCACATCCCCAAACGGGGCCAAGAAATAAAGGTGTTCTGAGATGGTTGTGGTGAGGGAGGGCAGAGAAGGACAGAGGGTGAAAGGTCCACTGCAACTCCCATCTGATCCGAGCAAACAGGTCTGTGCCAGCAATCCCACCATGATTGCTTCAGTTTCTTTGGGGCCAAGCCAATCTTCCCTGATTACAAACAAATAGCCCCAGGAATAGCCTGCTATAAGTCCCCCCGTTTCAACTATAATAATCCCTTCTGCATGCAACACATTACAGTTTGTAAGGACCACCAGCAAAACAGTCATTCACTTGATACTAACAACTACTGCGAGGGGGATGCTGTGAACACTCAAGGTTTAGAGGGGTGTGGTGGCCAGGACAAGTTTGCACAGCTGGTAAAGGGTAACGCAAACCTATGACTGGGGCTTATGGACCCCATGCCCAGGGACCTCTACATGTGCAGCTCAGCATGTGTGTGGGCTGGCCACGAGCCCCAACACCAGTCCACTTGGAAGCCCTGAGTCTCGCCTGCCCACTGGCCCTGTTTTGGGTGGACTGGGCCCTCATCAACAGATGCCAACACCAAACTCTCAGGCAGACGTGAATTTTGGTTCCCAGAATCTAAGACTAGAACTAGCATTAGGCTCTCATCTGCTTGGCATTCCAGGCCCTGTGTTCTTTAATTTGTGTCCAACCTGGCAGTCGGATTCCTCCTGTCTCCTGAAGCAGCCCAAATGTTGAAAAGCATACTTTGAAACTTTTTCCTTGTGCATATATCCCTGCTTCTAGGCCCATGAACTCCTATTCATCCTTCAAAGTCCAACTCAAATGCCCCTTCCCTGGACGGTCCTTCCTGATTCCACCGAGTTGGTTCCTCCCTCTGTCAGCTCTGACCACACCGTATGTGATGGTCTACACGTCTGTCTCCCTCACTGAACTGTGACCACATCAGACATGTCCCCAGGGTCCTAGGTCCCAGGTCCCATCATGTGGTAGGTGCCATAGTAAAAGCTTGAATCAGTCTACTGCTGCCTCCTATTCATCCTTCAAAGTCCAACTCAAATGCCCCTTCCCTGGACGGTCCTTCCTGATTCTACCGAGTTGGTTCCTCCCTCTGTCAGCTCTGACCACACCGTATGTGATGGTCTACACGTCTGTCTCCCTCACTGAACTGTGACATCAGACATGTCCCCAGGGTCCTAGGTCCCAGGTCCCATCATGTGGTAGGTGCCATAGTAAAAGCTTGAATCAGTCTACTGCTGTGTGATTTTGATTCAAGAGGCAGAACCAGAATGACCCTCAAAAACTCCTATCCAATTCTCCCATTTTACAGTTGAGCAAACTGAGACCTCAAGGAAAGATGTAAGTGGCTTACCTAACTTCATTCTTGAGGGTGGACCTGGCCACAGACACCTATCCCCTGCCCTTCCCTGCCCCCTGTGCCTCCCCTTCCTGCAGCAGACACACCTGGCTCATCTGGCCTGTCCTTCCAGGATATGTTGGGGGGCAGGGGGTACTAGACAGGCAGAGGTGTTGTGAAATCAGACAAACAATGGCGCCAGTGTTGCAACTCCAGGAAGGTTGGAAACAACAGGTCAGGGTCACTCACAGGGAAGAGGGGGGAAAGAGGCAGGAGGCCAGCTGGGAGGATTACTGAGAGCTTCTGCCTCCAGCATGATTTGGCTTATGGTGGACATGGATTGAGGGTCAGGGTTGGGGAAAGGTGTGAGAAATAGGGGAGGGGTGAGGGGAGAGCCAGCCTAGTATGATTTTCAAATAGTGTTTAGTTGGCCAGACCAGTTTTTCCCCTTGGTGAGAAACCTGGGTCCAGGTCCTAGGGCTGGGGCACAGGGTGAGTGGAGAGGGTCAGTCTACTTAGGGGTGGGAGTGGGGAGCTTGGTCCAGTCTACTGGAGGAACTTTGCACAAGGGAGACAGATGAGGTAGGTCCAGACAATGAGGGAGGGGAACTGAATGGAATCAGAAGCCCATTGAGTCCTCTCTGTGAGATGTGGGCTCTCCCTGGCCCCACCTCTTGTGGGAAGCCTGAGTGAGGGTCACACCTGCACTGGCCTTGCCTGGCTCAGGGTCTTGAGACACCTGGGTAGGGGCCCTAGGGCAGCTCTCTGGTCAGGTTAACTGCTGCCACAAAGACCTGCTAGCTGGGCCCCCCGGGGGATGAGAAGTTGTTTCCAAAGGCCCTCACATTCCCATCTCTTCTGACCTCTACAGTCACCCTCAGAGACACTGGACTTCTTCCCATTTTACAGAAGAGAAAATTGAGACCTGGAACCCTCAGGGACTTGCTTAAAAGTTACAGAGCCAGTGAGAGCTAAAGCTGAGGTAAGAACCCAGATCTGTCCCATTCAAACTGTAGGCTCTTCCTCTGTTCCTGTCTAAAGTTACCCAAGTTTGAAGCACACAACTCAGGCACTCCTAGGCTATGACCTTGAGGCACCATAGAATGGGGGTCCAGGGACCACCTGGCCTGGCTTGTCCCAAATCTCCCTTCTAGCCATGTGGGGGCCCCACATCCAGTCCTCACTTCTGACAAGGTTCCAAATTCCCTCAGGCAACCATGTATCGGGCTGAGACTCTGTGGCCACAAGACTTGGGTTCAACTTCCAGCTCCCTCATTTACCCGCTTTGTGACTTTGGGTAAATAAATGACTCAACTTCCCTGAGTCCCAGTTTTCTCACCTGCAAAATGGGTATGATAATACCCATTTGGCAGGGTTGCAAGTTAAAGGAGAATGGCAGTTATTAATAGGAGAGTCACAGGGGTTGGGATTCGCCAGAAGGACCCTGGGAAAATGCTGGGGGTGGGTCTCTTCCAGCCCCTCCTACTGGCGTACCATGGTTCTCAGATACCACCTGTGGGGGCTGGGCTGGTCTGGCCTCTAGGACCCTGACAGGCCCAGGGCAGCCCTGCTGAGATTCAAACTCAGGTCCCAATTTCCTGCCCCTCTCACTGGTTCTTGCTGTCAAGTGAGGAGGGTGATGGCCTGGGTTCTGGGGAACTCCAGCCAACCACCAAGCAGGTTGACATCCTACTATGTGATGGGCGTTCTGCCAGGTGCTTATTGTGTGGTCCTCACAAAACCCTAGGAGGTAGATCCTATTTTTATCCCCATTTTACAGATGAGGAAACTGAGGTACAGAGAGGTAAAATGATGTTGCCCAAGGTTACAGAGTGAGTAGGGGAACTGGGATTAAAACTGGGGCTGCATGAGGCCCCGCCCCACGCCCAGGCACCCCATAGGAGGTGGGTGTGAACCTGGGTCTAGGAGCCACATGGGACCTGGATTTTCCACAGCTGTGGGCATGTCTTTCCGGTCTCACAAATTAGAAATCCTCAGCCCCGAGAGGGCCCATCCCCAGACTCCTATCTGGGCAGGGCAGGTGTGTGGTCATGGCTGACCCTGCCTCTCCTCTGTGAGGCCAGAGGCCAAGGTCAGGGGCCTGAGCTCACATGGCTACTGCAAAAGGAGGCTGGGCAGCTGGTTAGGGAGCTGGTGCTTTTCCTCCTGGGAGAACACAGAGCCTGGGGAATCAGGAGCTACTCTCGGAGGACTCCCTGGAGGAGGCTGTCTTTTCCAGGCCTGGGAAAGATGGTCTCCACACTACCCCTTCAGGCTCATGCTGCCTTGTTAATGGGCACACATACATATACACTGCCCACTCCCATCCATCTATCCTGCCTTGATCTCCCCATCTCATCTCCTGCCATCCTCTGTCCATTTGCCAACCTCCTGGAGCCTAAGGAAGATTTCTAAATTCCTCCTGCTTTGGTTCCCCTGCACCCTCAGCATAAAACCCAAACTCTCCATGAAGTGAGACCCCAGGCCCTCCCATCACTTGTCTCCACACTAAGTCTCCCTAGCTCCTCAAGGACACCTTGCATTTCTATGTCTCTCTGTCTTTGCATGAGCTGCCCACTCTGCTATGGATGCCTTCCTGCCACACTTCCCTGCCTGGAGAACTCCTACTGATCCCTCAAGACTCAGCTCCAGCAACCCCTCCTCTATGAAGCTTTCCTGATTTCCCCTCCATTGCCCACCCTGCCCCAAGAGAAGCTGTTGCAATTAACCTTTTTATGTGTGTCTGTCTCGTCCGTCAGGCTGGGGTACTCCCTGGGGATAGGAAACTTGGTCTCATTTGCCTGTGATATCCCCAGGATGATGAACATAAAGCCCTTGGTAAGGGGCCTGCCATGTAGCAGAACTCAGCCATGTTGTTACCACACCACAGCTATGTCTTGCCTTCCGGAGGTAACTCACTCACTCCACAAACCGAGAAGATGAGAACATCCAGACATCTACAGAGTCCTGAATGTGCATGGAGCTGAAGGCAGCAACCTGACGGAAGGGGAGACTGAGGCCAGAAGAAATGAAGCAGTCCCCAGCGAAATTGAGTCCCCATGAGAAATTGAGGGGAGAGCTGTGGGCTCAGGACTCTCAATCCAGGGCTCCCTCCAGGTCCTAGACTGGCCCTAATGGCAGCCCCACTCGATATAACCTGCTTCCCGCCAACCCCAGGGCAGCTGAGTGTGACAGCTGCTGAAGCAGGAGAGACCACGTTACTACAAATTACAAACGCAACTGGTACTGCCAGGTACTGGGTGTTCTTAGAACTTTTCATGTTTTGACTGATTAATTCCTCCCAAAGACCGCTTAAGGTCATTTTGATTATCCTTCTCATTTTACTGATGGGGACATGGAGGCACAGAGAGGTCAGGAAACTTGGCCAAGGTCATCTAGCTGGTAAGAGCAGTTGAGATGTCAACTCAGACAGCCGGCTCCTGAGTCCCTCCCTGGTCACTACTCTGCCACAGGTCTGGGCAACGCTTGGGCTCTGCCAGTGTGTCTGGCAAGTAACTGAGGGGAGCAGAGAAGAGATGGGATGGGGGGCCTGAGCTGGGCCTGAAGAGGGAGGATGGACAGATGAATTGGCTGTCTCGGGAGACAGTGATGCTGACAGAGCCTCCAGGAGTTCCTTAAAGCTGTCCTCACAGGGGTGTCATTGTACTCCCCAGAGGCTGTGGGGCCCAGAAAGTTCTGGGAATTCCCTTTGGGATCTGCATTTAGGGCTGGTTTATGTGTCCTCATGGCCCATCAGGGATGGGAGGTATGGCTGTGCCTCTCCACCCAGTCTTACCCTTCCATTTTACAGAAGGGGATCCTGAGGCCCAGACAGGGGTTGCTGCCTGCTGTGGACACACTGCAGCAAAGCCATGGCTGCGAAGCAAGTGCCTGCTCCACGGAAGCCCTTTAAGCCCACATGGAAGCCCCCTGTCACCTTGTGGGGCCACCTCACTCAGACCCATCTTCACGGCTTCAAAGGGTATATACTCTTCAAGGAGAACTGCCACCGACGGGGACAGTCCAGGCCCGGGTGGCCCACTCTGCAGGCCCTCTGGGGATGAGACTCCCTGGAAGGCTGGACCAGCTGTCTCACTACAAACCCACCAGCAGGCAGCCCCAGGAGGTGGGAGGAGCACTGGAGCAGGAGTCAGCCGAGGTGGACAAACTGCCCTGGATCAGGGGGTGGCCTGATCTCCCCCTAGCCTCCCCAACTCACCAACCCCATGGGCTGGTTTGCAATGACCAAATACAAGAAGGACATGGAAGGGCCTTTGCAAACAGAAAGGAGCTTCTTAGATATAAGGTGCTATTTCTCTTCGGTGGACACAGAGAAGTAGAGTAGGGGTTTGGGGATCAAAGAGATGTGGGATTGAGCCCCGGCACTGCCACGTACTATTGGGTGGCCTTGAGCTAGTTATTTGGCCAGTGTGAACCTCAGTTTCTAGATCTGTGAAGTGGGGATAATAATACCTGCAATTGTGGGATCGTTGGGGAGCATGAGTGAATAACGTGTATGTACGTGTATAGTAGTGCTCAGCAAAGTCTGGCTTGGTTCTCCATCTCTATTCTGCCGAGGTGACAAAACTTTTAAGTTGTAGGGAATCTGTTCTTTGATTTCAAACAAAATGAGATAGAATTTGAAGACATTGGTTCATTTCTTCAGCATTAATTGAACACCTACTACATGCCTGGTGGTACAGAAACAGGGCTTGGTAGGAGGATGCTCAGTTGCAAAGAAGAAAAGGAGGGAGGAAGGGTTTGGGGAGCCCTATGGGGTCCCAGGGGTGCCTCTGCCCTGGGGCAAGGGGAAGGTACTGTTCCTATTCTGCTCCCACCCCATGGGCAGCGTCTCAAGCCTCTTGGGACCTCCCCCAAGTGTGGTGACCACCTCCCCTGTGACTTGGTGGGAGCTCTGGCTGCCAGTCCCACAGGAACCCACCCAGCAGCCCCTGTCCAAAGACCTAGCCCACTCAGCTCCCAGAACTACGTTGGCTGGAGGCCAGGTGGTATATGGCTGGGGCTTGGGCTCTGGACCCTTACAGACCTGGGCTCAAGTCTGAGCTGTGCCACTCACTGGGCTGTGTGACCTTGGGCAAGTCAGTTCACCTTTCTGAGCCTCGTTCTTTCATCAGTAACATGGTGCTAACACTGACCTCTGAGTCTTGTCCTGAGAATAAACCGAGACACTGCCTGTAAAATACTTTTCCAGTCATAGGTTACATGCACAGTGAATGGTAGAATGACCCACAACCCCTCCTCTCTTCCCTTGAAATGAGCAGGACATAAGCATCTCCTGCCGTCTGGCTTGGCGTGGCGGCAGTCTTGCCCAGTGGTATACTGGAGTTGCTCGTACTGGCTCGTGAGAGCTTACGGCGCGTTTCAGTGATCTCACGTTGGTAGCTTACAATCTGCCACGGTAGGAGCATTTACACCACAGGACTTGGCAAACCCCATAAGCAGGACATCCACCTCTCTGAGAGGCAGAGGTTAAACATTTACCAGCATACCTCTGAGCCCTGGGCAGGAGCTCCACACGTTTCCAGTTGCCTGGAGTCATTACCTTGCGAGTCTCAAGACCCGTTTCTGATCTGGTTTCCCTTTCCCTGCTCCTCCCTGCTGGTGGCTGCCCTCGCTCCAGCCCCTGGGTCTCTGTTGGCTCCTGTCCCAGTGCTGATAACCTGCTCTTATCCCTCCTGCCACTGGGCTTCCAACGATCACCACTCTGCCCAAAGGGATTTCAGTGTCAGGCGAAGTGACCCTGGTGTGGCACTGCCCTAAAAAACTGTTGGCCAATGATCTCTCTCCCGCTCCCCCTTTTTCCTTTCTCATTGCTGGACCCAAAGGCCCTTCCCCCGTCCCCCTCCTCTCAGTCTCCAGCGCCCTGATACCACCGTCCTGTTCAAACTCTCATCTTGAAGTTTCCACAATGCCCAATGCCTGATCCTCTGTCCTCCTCATGTCTAAGCCTCCTGCCTTCAGCGCCAAAGGCCTGCTAGGAGCCAGTGGACTATTGCACTCGGAGACAAGTGGCCCCGGAGTCGGTCCCGGTTCTGCCAATTTTCCCTGGGTGGCACTGGCCAAGTTGCTCAAACTCTCAGGGAGGCACAGCAATAATGACACTGATATTTACGGGGCTCTTGCCCATGCCCTTGGCTTTCCAGGCTGATCTCATTCCTTGTTTTCTCATCTGCAAAACAGGGATGGTAAAGGTATCCACCCCCTAGAATAGTGCAGGGATCCCTGGAGGTGGCTTTTGTGAAATTTTGCTGGCTGATCGTAAAATGCCATACTAATGCTGTTAGTCTACTTTGAAGAGCAACGCTTATTTAGATCTACAATTTTCAGATGTGTTTTAAAAAAATAAAACTCCACAGGCATGTTATTTATAGTCAGCTCCTGTACAGGTTTTTATCATTTCTCACCTGCTCTGCTAAAAATAACAAACGACCAAGGTCACGTCTGCTCCTTCCTATCTGAGGAATCTACAAAGAATGAGGCTTTTGACTCACTGCCTTGGTGAAGGGAGAACTCTCCCGCCGGCTTCAGGGACGTTTTATTTTCAGGGATGGCCATAGCACCTGGAATTCCTTAGCAGGTCTCCCTGGCTCAGGATGAGGAATTGAGGGAGGCTGGGGGATGGGGACTGCAGACAGAAGGAGGCCTGCAGTGTCTCACTGGCCTCGGTCACCTCCTCCCCAGCCTGCACAGGGGGGAGGTGGCGGGGCAACCTTTGACTGGCAGGCAGGAGTCCTGGGTCCTGGTCCCAGGGTGCCGTGTGGGCCAGTTTCCCCATATTCAAAGTAAGATGGACAGAGTAAATTGCCACTGAGAAATTTCTCTCCATCCTAAAGGCACAGATGCTCTGTTCTTACTTTCCTCCCCTCTGGCCTGCACCACTGTGGACCCATTTACTGAATATTCATCGGTCCCTGACAATGACAGTAGTGCTGATGATGCTGACACTGAGTTCTGACCATGTCCCAGGCACTGGGCTAAGAAAGCCTTTAGGTACAGTAAACTCACTGAATCTGTGCAACCCTCCCAGGGAAGGGTCCTCTTGTCCCCATCTGACAGATGAGGGAGGGGACTGAGCCCAGAGAGGTGAGATGGCATGTGCACAGTCTCCTCTCAGGCAATGACAGCTCCAGAATGTGGACTGGTGTCACCCCCTAGGCCTGTGCTTGGCCCCAGGCACCGAGCTGGGCATAGCAGATAGGAAAACAGACCCAGAGCTTGCTTTCCCCACTGCCAAGAGAGCAATGGTCGCAGCTATAACAACTCTCATGCAGGGTGGGGAGTGGCAGTGGATGGACAAGGGCCTGGGGCAGCCTGTGGAGGTTCCGGCCCTTGCCAGTTGAAAGGTGGAAGGGACAGGTGTTCTAGGCAGCAAGTGCAGCAAGAATGAAGGTGGATGGGGGGGGTGGCGTTGGAGGCCTTAGACCCCTGTAGCAAGTAGGTTCCCATTTAGCCTGTGGGCAGAGCTCCTCACCCTTCAGTAGTGATGATTGCCAGTGTGCAGGTACTGGCATATACTTAATATTCGCCCTGAAATCAACTCCCTTTTAGGAAACATATGTCTGCTTAGTATTATCTTAAGCACTCATAGCCGCAATATCATGGATCTGCTTTGCCAGTTGCGCTTTTCTCCTGGCGCATTAAAATAAGTGCACAGCTATTATACTAGTAGAGGTTGCTTGTTCACCCTCCAAAATGGCTCTTTGAGAACCGCAGCCTTGGCCCAAAGGTGAGTTTCAGGTGGCTGATCTGACTTGGGTTACAGAAGGATTTCTTGGAGGTTAGAAGGGACAGGACACTCTTGGGGGGTTAGTCCCCATCCTATGACAAAGGTTTGGGGTGATGGCATGCCCCCGAGCTGAGAGCACCAGGCAAAGCCCTTCTCCTCAGCCTCGGTGCTCCTGCTCCATCTGAGCCCAGGGAGAGCTTGCTCCTGGACATACCTTTTCCCAGCCAAGTGCCGCTGCGGCCGTTCTGACCTCAATGCCTAACACACATTCCTGGCCTAGTTAGAAAGCCCCTCGCCTCTCATATTTATAGCCACCTCCTGACTCCACTTGCGCCTCTGAGGGAGGCCCAGCCCTTCTTTGGAACCTTCTTTGGCTCACCCTGCCCCAAGCCCCACTTTCTCTGTGGTCAGACCCTCCTCTCTGGGGGACAGGAGTAGAGCAGGAATTTTGTTCTATGTGACCATGGGCAAGTGGCTTCCCCTCCCTGAATCTTATCTTTAAATGGGAGCCACTGAACCCACCAAGCTAGACTATGGTGAGGATTACCTGAGGTCCTTGCTCTGAAGCAGTGAGCAGTGACTAATGTTTGTGGAGCACAATTATGCAGTGAGCCCTGTTCCTGGCCCGTGGCACATAGGAACTCATTTAATTCTACGACAATCCTATGACGGACATACTGTTATCATGCCCATTTGGCAGAGAAGGAAACTGAGGCACAGAAAAGTTAGGTAAGTTGCCCAAGGTCACACAGCTAGCTGGGATCCAGAGCAGATTCCAGAGTCTGTACCCTGGACACTGCATTGAACTTGGCACACAGAGCAGGTCCTCAGCCATACAGTGCATTTACCCCCATTTGTTTCTTGCCCTTGGGGTCTCCTTCATTAGTTAAGCACATCACTCACTGTCTGCAATAAAGTGGTCGGGGGTGAGTGGAGAAGCCAAAAATGAAGGCCACCTGCTGGTCTTGGATGTAGCCAGCACAATGTCTGGTCCTTTCAAGGAAGTTACTGAGGGCACAGCTAACGAGGGACAGAGAAATAATGGGATGAGAATCACAGCTGGGACTTCCATCATTGTGACCATCCATACAGAGGGGGACGCTGAGGCCCAGGAAAGGGTAGATTAGGCTAGCGTTTTGTGGTAAGTGGGAGGCACTGGGGCCTAGGGGTGGAGTCCTCAGTCCCATGCTCCCTGCCTCCTGCCCACCTCTGACCTCTCACCCTCGAATCTCAAAGGGGGAAAATATCCAATAAGCTTTTTTATATAAAGGTTTTAGGAACTTAAGCTGAATCTCCCATGAATACTTATTGTTCCAAAAGAAGATTCCAAGAGGAACAAGGGAACTAGTACTGTTTGGGTGCTTACTCTGTGTGCAGCACTGTGCCAGGCACTTTGTAGTCACTTATTCATTCAACAAACATTGGCTCAGCACTTATTCACATCGGTGGTCATGCTGGCTGCTTAACAGGTGCAGACTCCTGCTCAAGAGCTCTTATGTAGCAGGTGGCCAGGCTGGGACTGAATGCAGGGGTTTTGGCTCACACCATGTAATCGCTACCTCCTCACACACCTTTCCCTAGCTGCACAGACCTGGCTGCACCCCAATTTTTCAGGCTCCCAACCTGATCACACATGGTCACCCTGACATGGTGCAAAGAAGCAGTTGATAAAATGTCCCACCTTTCTGCTCTTCCTGAAATCAGCTCTAAGAGATAAAACCTTGTTCTCAAATTCAAAAGAAGCTCAAAGCCATGGTCTCAGGATCCTGGAATTGAAGAGAGGTATTGGACTGCCTGTCCTTAGCCAGAAAATTGATGGCCGACCCAGATTTAATTAGCTTTTTCTTACAATGATTTAGGGAAGCCTGTAATTAGCTCAGGGGCCCAGAGGGAGAGGACCGGGAGTCAGAGCCAGCTCTGGAGCAGGTGGCAGGGGAGCTGGTTTGAAGATCAGTCTTGCCAGGTAATGGAGGTTGGGAGGGCCCCTCACTGCCTGTGGCAGGTGGGTGGAGACAAATCCTAAATAAATGCAGAGGAAGAGACAAGGGCTGGAGGAGAAGGAGATGGGCTTAGAGATTGTGCCTTTACATTTTGATTTAATTGGACCAAACCACATAGCATATGTGGCTTCTGCAGGCCACATCACTACAGGTTCAGAGGGTGGCATTAGACTGTGTTGCTGCACATAAACTCTTCAAGTCCCTTGCAGATTGCTGTGGAGATCCTCGCACAAGCCAGGCGTTAAAGCAGGACTTTCCCAGATAATAACAGGGCAAACCCTGTTCCCAGTTCTGAGGAGGCTTCCAGAACATGGTCTGCATTGCAGACATCAGCCAGACATTGAACAAGGTCTTGCCTAAGACCCTTGCCAGCCTCGGACTCCAAGGGCACACAAATCCCAAATGGATAGATTGTCTCTCTGTGGGCCCCCAAACCCCACAGGACCCACCTTAGTGGGTTTTCTGCCAAGCCCTGCACCTGCCCCCCTACAAATCCTCACAGGGAAGCAAAGCCAATCTCACCTTTCAGGAATTTAGCTTCAACCTGGAGGCATCAGAGGAGCACCCATAAACAATCAGTCAAGCAATGGTGTAGAGTTTACAGGATATCCTTGAGAATAAGACACAGGATCTGGGCCCAGAAATCCCTTCATTCATGAACTTTCAGCCTGAGAACTTTCACAGACATTAAAAAACCCATCGCCAGTGGATGATGCTTGTGGTTATGGACAGGGTTTTAATCCCTGAGGGCCATTTGTTTGTTGATCCAGACTGATTTGTCTGTTGAAGCTCATATTTGAGATGTTTTATGGATGTTGTTAACCCCACCATGTTCGTCAATACAGAAGCAGTGAGAGTGTGAAAACCGTGCAGAGAGACTGTGGGAACAGAGGTGAGTCATCACTCTTTAGAGACATATACATCCCAGGTGCCTAACTGAGTGTGAACTCCTTAGGGAATTAGTGTGAGTGAGAGTGGAGAGGCCAGAGGTGGCCATGGGCTACACTTGGAAGAAAGAACAGCATTTGCTGTGGCCACTTTCAGAATGCTTACTATGTGTCAGAGGCCATGCCACGTGCTTTCACACACATCATCTCTCCCTCCTACAACCCTGCTATGGAGGCAATATGAGCCCATTTACAGAAGAGGAAACTGAGGATCAGAGAAGAAAGGTAACTCGCCCAAGACTACTCAGCCAGAAAAGGCAGAGTTTGGATTTGAATGCAAATCTGTCAAGTACCAAAGCCTGTGTTTCTCCACACTTCACAGAGGTGGGGCAGAGGGGCTGGGGATTGGAAGACAAGGATTTAGTGGGTGGGTATGAGGTAGAATGAATGTCAAATTCACTGTTTTAAATGTGTGCTATGAACCTACTGTGAGCCAGGTCACTGTGATGAAAAGCGCATATGCCTGTCCTCCAGTGAACGTGTACAGACAAGGATTTAGTGGGTGGGTATGAGGTAGAATGAATGTCAAATTCACTGTTTTAAATGTGTGTTATGAACCTACTGTGAGCCAGGTCACTGTGATGAAAAGCGCATATGCCTGTCCTCCAGTGAACGTGTACAGCTAAGCCCTCCTTACCAGTCTTCCTTTCTGGTGTATAGTACTGCTAAGCCCTCCTGACCAGTCTTCCTTTCTGGTGTATAGTACTGCTAAGCCCTCCTGACCAGTCTTCCTTTCTGGTGTATAGTACTGCTAAGCTCTCCTGACCAGTTCTTTCTTCCTGGGTTCAGCAGCTGACCCTTCTCCCCTGAGCCCCTTGGTTGTTTTTTACCCCGACCCCCACCCCTTCAAGGTCTGCAGCCCCAGCCTTGGATCTGGTGGTAGTCTCACTGGATGTTGTGGATTCCCACACTTTGTTTCCTCCCAGCTGCTGGACTCATCCCCCTCAATATAACAACCCCTATGTGAGGCTCAGAGAGGATAACTAGCTGGCTCAAGGTCGAACAGCTAGAAAGTGGAAGAGCTGGGATTTGATCCCACATCTGTCTGACCAGACAACCTGAGGTCTTCTCCAGGATCCTGTCTTCCCTTGACTGTCATGCCTGTCTTCCTTCCACCTCCTGGGTCATTCCATGGGAAGTTACTTGCTTTGTGCATAGCCCCTGTTGAAGCCAGCATTGCACTTGTTAGCTGGAGAGAGGAGATGCATTCTGGAAACCACCCAAGAAAAAGATACTTGAAATAACTTCTTGATGTAGCTCTTGCTGCCAAAATGCACTGAACTCCAAACAGGAGCAGGCCTCTGAAGGACTCACATCGACACTGTCCATTTGGCTGGGATTTACAGCTGACCGTGCACTTTCCAAGTCATCACCTCACAGATCCTCATGGCAGCACGGGGTGGGTGCCCTCAATCTCCTTTTACAGATGAGGAAGCTGGGAGCTCAGAAAGGTAATGGGGTCTTCTCAAAGTCACATTCACACCTGGGAGTGACCTTAGATACATCATGCTCCCTCCCAGAGCCTCTGGTTCTTCATTTGTAAAGAGGATGATGATGCTGGCTCCCTAGGGTTGCTCTGAGAGTCCAGGGGGAGAATGTGGGTGGAAAGATCTAGAATAGGACCTGACATATGAGAGGGGCTCCACAGCTGGTGGATGCATTTGACTCTTCAGACAAAGCAAAGGTCACAAACATATGTATAGTTAGGGTGAAGAAAGGCCAAGAGGGAGAGTCTCAAGCCACTTCTTGTGCAAACAGGGCTGACAGCTGCTGACAACTGTAACAATGCCTGTTTTTATTGATTAATCTTCTGCGTGTGTTGTCTCATTTTATCCTCATCACGAGCTCTAGGAGGTGAGTACAATTTTTATCCCCATTTTAAAGATGGGGAAATAGAGGTGCAGACAAGGAACCAAAAAACAGTTTTCCAATAGAAAAGAAAAAAACAACTCAGTTCAGAGTATGACAAGCCTATAAATTAACTCTATCCCAAAAAACACCCCTTCAAAACTTCTCTCCCAAACACACCACCCTTCCTTCCTTGATCCCTTTGGCAACTTCCTTTATCGTAGAACTTACTGCTGGCTCCTCCCTGACAGGACACCTTAGTCACCTGCTGGTGGCAGATGGAAAACTTCTCTCCCAAACACACCACCCTTCCTTCCTTGATCCCTTTGGCAACTTCCTTTATCATAGAACTTACTGCTGGCTCCTCCCTGACAGGACACCTTAGTCACCTGCTGGTGGCAGATGGTGAGATTCAGGGCCAGGATTAGGAGTGAAGCTGGAGCTTCATAAATTGCAAATCTTTGCTATGGCTCTGGAAGTAGCAGTGGCTCCTGCTTTATACACAGTGGTACCCCTGACACATGATGCAAATACTGTGTGGTTGGTTAATCTACATCATATTTCAAATATGCTATTGGAAGAATCCTGGACCAAGGGAAAAGTTCCCCCTCAAGCTCCCCTCTCCCAACCCCTGTCAAAATTCTGATCAATCCCCTAGGATCGCTGGTGTTCTAGCAGGGAAGAGGGGAACAAGGAGACTTCTCACTGGCCCCACTAAGTGGCCAAGTACAATGGAGTCAGTTTCCTTTTCTCTAAAATGTAGGGAAAAATTTTGAAAAAGCAAACTGGCAGGGCTAGACTGGAGTAGAAGTTGCAAATAGCCGCTTGTGAGAGCAGCCAGCTTAAAATAAATTTGTTTGTTTTGCTCAGAGCTTAAAATAAAATTGAATTAAATGCCAATGTTTAAAAATTGAGGGATTATGCGTAAGAATCCAGATTTCTGGCTTCTCTTAAAATATCATAAGTGCTGGCCACCCCACAGTTGGCTAGAGGTGGTGAGGTCCCAGAGGTGGGTATTTGGTCACCGGTTTACAAATCCCCATGCCATTGATTAAGGGCGGTTTCTCACCTGTATTCAGGAGGTAAGTGAGTTTACAATGCCTAGACCTCCAGTTCTCCTGAGTGTGGGGGCCCATTCAAGGGAGTGGGTGGGCTTCTGGCATAAAATCTTTACCATTTATTTAATAAACACTCATTATATGCTAGGAATTGTTTTAAACATACCAGGTACAGTCCTAAGCACTATACACATACTAATCAACTACTTAATTCTCCCGACAACCTCGTGAGGTGAGTTTCATTGTTATCACAACCATTTCACAGATGAGGACACTGAGGCACAAAGTGGTTAACACACTTGCCCAAGGTCACATGATTAGTAAGTGGCAGTGTTGGGATTTGAACCCTGGCATCCTGGCTCCCAAATCTGTGCTCTATCCATTGCACAGTGCTGCTCTTCAACCCATTTTCTGGGTGAGTGGCCAGTCTTATAGCTTTGTCCAAGTTTCCATTTCTCAATGTGAAAACTAAATCATCATCCCTCTCCTATATTTATCACTTCCCTCCCTCATACATCAATCAACTCCTCTAATCTCAGGAAACTGAGACACAGAAGGGTTAAGTTTTCCAAGGTCACATGGCTAGAGGTGGCAGAGCCAGGGTGTGACCGTGGCCATCTGGCTGCAGAGTATGTGTGTGCTCTTGGCACCCTCTAACCCCCTGAATCCCTCCAGCCGTGTACCTTGCCATTCATTTTTTCCCTCCTTCACTTCTTTACTTACCTATCCATCCAATACTCAACTAAGACCCTGTGCCTGTGCCACCACTGTGCTGGGCATGGGAGACTCAGAGACACCTGCAAGGTGCTCCCAGCCCTAGCGGCATCCAGGCTGGCTAGGGCAGGAAAGCAACATCCTGCTCCCAGAACAGGAACTGCCAATGAACACTCCCTGTGGTGGCAAGGCCAGTGGGAGAACTGGTTTCCAACTGACAGCCCTGGAGAGTTCAGGAGGAGGCAGCAGGGCAAGCTGGGCAGCTCCTGGCAGCTTCCTGCAGGGGTGAGGCCACAGCAAGGCAATTACAGGTTAAGGGACACTCCTGCAGCCCCCATACCCACATACACAGACTCTACCCTTCACAGGTGGAGCTTCCCCTTCCTGAGCCTCAGTTTCCCTATCTGTAAAACAAAAGCATCATACCACTGGAAGTCTCAAACTGGCAGCTCAAGGGCCAGATCTAGCTCTCAGACATATTTTGCTTAAGTATTTGCAGAGTGTTTTCTTTTAATAAATTTTTTATTTTAGAACAGTTTTAGATTTACAAAAAAATTGTGAAGATAGTACAGAGAGTTCCTGTCTACCCCACATCTAGTTCCCCATATTATTAACACTAACATTAGTATGGTACATTTCTCACAATTAATGAATTGATATTAGTAGCTAAAGCCTGTGCTTTAGTCAAATTGCCTTCATTTTTACCTAAAGTCCTTTTTCTGTTCCAGGATCTCATCCAGGATTACACACAACATTTAGTTGTCATGTCTCCTTAGGCCCTTCTTGGCTGTGACAGTTTTGTGGAATGTTTTTTAAAAATTAAATCTGAATACCTCAGAAGGAATGTTTTGGGCCACTAGCAATATTTTGATCTGGGTGGTGGTTGCACAGGTGTAAACACATGTAAAAATCAAGTCCTACATTTAAGATTAGTGCACTTTACCCACTTTAACATATGTATATCATGCCTCGATTAAAAAAAAAACAATTGAATGACTCTCCAATTAGACACAGTCCCCAGCACTCCCCATCACGTTCCATTCAGACTCTACCGTTCTTTTTTATCATCTGCTCAGCACTGGTAGTCACTACATGGTAGATGAATAAGCCTCTTCTACTTTTCTCATTTGTCAATTGGATATGATAATATTTTCTACCTGGAAAGGCTGTAGTGAAGATGAACTGAGATAACAAATATGAACTACTTAGCACAGTGCCTGGTACATAGTAAGTGTTCAATAAACGGGAACAATTATTATTATTGCTTGTGTAATCTTCATATTATTAAAACAGTTGTGTGGGTCTTCTTTCTCCTTATAGCAAACCCCATTCCTCCCTTCCCTCCCTCCCCTGCCTCCTCTTGTGTCTCCATCCCTTTCTTCCAGGGAGGGCCAGAAGGCAGAAGAGACAGAGATGAGCCTGAAAAGACAGCTCATACCTGCTAACAGAACCAGGAGACCCCGAGGATGACCTCTAGACCTGTCCCCAAAGCCCAGGGAGCTTTGGTGGAAGTTGGGGTCCCAATCCTTTGATGAGCCTGAAAAGACAGCTCATACCTGCTAACAGAACCAGGAGACCCCGAGGATGACCTCCAGACCTGTCCCCAAAGCCCAGGGAGCTTTGGTGGAAGTTGGGGTCCCAATCCTTTCCTTCCTAAGGAGCCCCTTGGGGTACAAGGAACTCTGCAGCTCCAGACACCTCCCCACTCCCGCCTCAGGCACACTCCGTGGCCAAGGCCCCGGGATACAGCCGGGAAGCTATAGGGCTTTTGGAAGGGTGCTGTGGAAATCATGAGGACAAGGTTATCCCCAGTTGGGCTCTCTGCTGGCCCAGCCAATTGGGGGTGGTGGTGGCACCCTGAGACCTGTGGCCAGAAGCTGTGAGGTCAGAGTGGGAAACATGTTCCCAGATGCTTCAGGGCAACCTCTTGCAGGGATAAAATCAAGCTGCAGGTGGGAGGAACACACCATGATGGGTGAGCAGAGCGGCCACAAAGACCAGTGAGGGCCACTGAGGAGGTAAGGGGGACAGAAGACAGGGACTGGGGGCTAGGAGGCCAGGGTGGGTCCTGTCTTGCCCTCTGACTTGCTGTGTGCCCGCTGGCAAGTCCTTTCCCTCTCTGAGTCTCCCTTTCCTGATATAATAATAACAAATAGTAACAATGGTGATGATGGTGGTGATAGTGGTGCTGGTAGCTCCCAATTTAAGCATAAGGTATAGGATAAGACTTTATGCACACAGCATAATTTCATCTTTACAATTACCCCACGCGGTAGGTCCTATTATTGTCTCTATTTCACATACAGCGAAAATGGGGTCGGGGACAAGAACCTGTCTAAGGCTGCCCAGCTAAAACGTTTACAGACACGGGATTCAAACCCCAGTCTGTCTGACTCAGAGTTTGAGACCGTAACCAGGTTGCTTCCTCTGTAGCTGCACCTGCGAAATGGGCAGGCCGACTCAAGGGTCTCTTAACTTTGCTTTCAGCGCTGACCTTGTGCCTCTGAAGGTCAGTCCCGTGTCCAAGGGGAACAGGGAGTGGTGATGGCGCTCAGAGCTAACACCCACCCGGCACTCACCTGTGCTAAGGGGCTACTTCTATGATCTCATTTGATCTTCACAACAGCCTTATGAGATAGGTACTGTCACCACCACCCACATTTTACAGGGCGGGAAACTGAGGCACAGAGAGTACGAGGTAAACATCCAAAGTGACATACAGGTGGCAGGATTTGAACCCAGGCCATCTGGCTCCAGAGCCCACGCTCTTGCACACTTTAGCAGCCCTCTGGAGGGAGAACTGCTGCGGAGCTGGGTGAGGCCAGAGACTGTCCCATAGTGGGACTCCTTGTCAATTTCCAAAGGGCTTGTCTGAACCAGTCCTCACCTTCCACCCTCCCTCCCAGTCCAGACTCAAAGCCTCACAGGTCCCTCCTCTCTTTACACTAAGTGTTTCCATCTCAGCAATGCCCCTGCCCTGGAGACTCAGGCTTCTGAGGGTACCAGCCAGCCCAGGGCCACGGGCAGCAGCCAGTGAACTAGCCTCCATACCTGGGCCAGAGATGGTGGCGAATCCCCCGGTGTCCCCGCTGGGTCCCAGGTCACAGGCACAAATCCCCACTCTGACCTCTCAGCTTCAGCATCAACAACCACTGCAGAAGTCTGCAGCCTGTGACTACACCCTGCAAGGCAGCCACGGTGCCCGGGTCACAGCTGCCAGCAGAGCTGCCTCCCTTTCTGGCCTGGGGACCAGTGAAGGGGGAGACTGGGCTGGGGAGGGGCAAGGGAGCATGGCTGGCCACCAAGGGCCATGGGCTGGCCTCCACAGTGCTGCGATTGGCAAAACAGTGGTCTCTGCCAAAAGCAACGTGGGTGGCGGGCATTTGTCTGTGCCCCTGGCTTCCTCCTGGACTGCTATTCACAAGAGCACAGGCCTCCTGATCCTATCAGCAAGACCCTGGCTTCGGCCCGGTTACCTGGAAGTTCTTTTGTTCTGAGGACTCCCTGTACAACTGGCTGGTGTAGAGTGGCCCTGGGAGAGGGTAGCCAAGATGTGTGTATCAGACCCAACCTAAGAAGGAGACTTCCAGTGAAATGCATCACGTGGATGTGAATGGCTGGAGACAGGCCAGGCAGGATAGGGTGGGGAGAGCCTGGGCCAAACAGCTTGGAATCTCACCTCCTCCAGGAAGCCTCTCTGGACTAAGGGGAAAAAAGGTAAAAGAAAAGAAAAAGAATCCCGCACCGACCCTGTCTCTTGGCCCCATGACATCATTTGCTTGTTCCCTTATAATGTGCCTGTCACCTTCTCTCCCTTTATAGAGAACAGGAAGAAAACACTTATTGTTTCCTGTTGAGCGACATGTCCTTTCTCCAGCATCCCTGGAGAAGAAGCACTTTCCACACGAGTGAGTTTCCCAGCTACTCCCATCTTCCCTTCGCGTGCCAACATTTGCTTTATTTTAAACATTTCAGGAGTAAGGAACTCGCCCCTGACTATTTTCCTCTCTTAACGCGAACTGATATTTTGCTAATCACAACAACTCCTATTTGACGAACAGTAGAACATCCATGTGGTAAACGTGTTTAGTCAACCCAGAGACTTCCTTCGCTCCCCAGCCTTTCTCTTTTAAAGATGAGCTTTCAGTCAGGCACTATGTGAATCCTTTCTTGTTGAACAAAGCCATTGCAGGAACACAAGTGGTGGCAACTCATGTGAGGTGGTCACTCGGTGGTGACATGAGGCTCTGGAGTGGGGATATGTCAATATGTCTATCGCCCCCTCACTAGGTGCTGGGGCTGAATGTTTTAAGCTTCTGCATCATGTTTTCGTGACACTTTGGTCTCTGCTCTTGCTTCAGCTCTGTAAACTCTCCATGAATGTGTGAGTGTTTGCTTCCAATAGCAAACTCCCTACCCTGTGACCTCATAATTTAATCCACCTGGGGCCTCCTTGGACTTGACAAGTGCTGAGCATCTATTTTATGTCAGCAACTAGGGATACAGAGACAAGGGAGACAGACTCTGTGCTCAGGGAGGGAGAGACAGTCATGGAGACACTGACCCTCAGCTGTGTGCTCAGAGAGGTCAGGTCACTTCCTCTGGGGCACACAGCTATGAAGAGATGGAGCACAGATTCAAAGTCAGACTCATCTGAGTCTAAAGGCCAAGCCCTTTCCGCAGCCCCTCTCCTCCTGAGGGGTTTGTGGTCTAGTGGAAGAGATGTAACTAAACAGCCAAGTGTAGCACAGTGTACGTGCTACCACAGAGGCATATCTGACGAGCTGTAGGGTCATGGAGGATGGAGTGACAGATCTTCATGGGGGTGGGGGGTGAGGGTAGAAGTTACACTGGGGATGATTCCAGAGGAGAGTGGAGGTGGGGAGGTGAAACCTGAGCAGGGTCTTCTATTCTCTAGCCTGAGATATCAGATAACTCTTATTGTTAGAGTTGTGTCTAGAGTAAGAGTTGTGATGCCCCAAGTGAGGCCTGCTGGGGTTACGTATGTACAAAACACCTGAGCATGAAGTGCATGGCCTGTATGCCACCTCTGCTCCTGGCCACACATCAGGTACTGAGGTCCCTGTTCCTGAAGGTAACCAGCGAGAAATTAAAAAGTTATTAGTCAAAGATACTGGGGAAAGCTTCTGGCATTGGGTGGGGCTGTTCCGCAGTTCTTTGGCTCCTTCTAACAATAAGATCTTGCAGGTTTTATTATTCCTGGTCTAGTGCAGGGAAGGCGGCCCCTTCTTAGTTCTCCCATTGACCCTGGGAAGGGGAACCCTTCACCCCAGGCTGAGCGTGAGGCCTGAGGGAGCTCAGTGACGCCTGTGGGCCTAAAAGCCTCCAGCCACACTGGACTCAGATGCAGCAAATGGTTTTAAGCATTTGCTACCAGATCCTTGGTATTGGCCACCTCATCAGCCCATCGGCAGCACCTGATGCAGAGGGTGCTGTGCCCAGTCTACAGATGGGCAAACTGAGGCATAGAGATGGGCCCCATGGTGAGTGGCTGACACCATCTGGTCTCTCCAAGTCCAAGCACAGTGCTCCTCCTGCTACAGCTGCCAGTGCCCCACTGAAAACAAAGTGAAGCAAAGACCCAGAGGGCAGGGGTCTGTGGAGTCAGGCCCAGAGGATTCTGCTCTCGGCATCTGAGTGTGGACACCAGGCCCAGCCAGGAACCCAGTAAAGGGGGCAAGGGCCAACACGTGGTCAGCTGGTGGGGGGGGGGCAGGAGGCAGGAGTGGGTGGGGGTGGGTACGTGGCCTGCAGGAGTGTTTTCAGTCCTCACGACAACTTGTGATGCAGCTGCTGGTCTGTTTCCAGATGAGCCAACTGAGGGCCAGAGAGGGGAGGTCACTTGCCTAAGGTCACCCAGCAAAGCCAGATTTGAACTGAAAGCTCATGCTCTCTCCATTACGCCACGTGCCACTCCACTTCCTATGTGTTTTCTTGTTTCAGCCTCAGTTGGTGCAGAGTGCCCCACAGATGGTGAAAAGGCACCAACAGCACCATCTCCAGGCTGGAGGTCAGACCTCGCTGCTTGACAAGAATCTCAGAGGAAGGCAGGTTAGAACACAGCCTGTCTCCCGCCAGCTCGCCTGCAGGTGTCCACGCTCCCCCTGTTAGTGCGCTCGTTGTTTTAGTTAAGCTTCTCCTTCTACTGCAGCTCCTCTTTGAGAGCAGAAATGTCCCTGGGACATGTGCCTCCCCTGACTGCCTCCCTGTAAAACATTCTGTCCTCTGGACTTCAGTCTGGTGTATGATCCAGCAGTACATCCAGTTGGACAAGCCTTGTTTGGGTACCAACTAGGAGACAGGCCTGTGCCAGGGGCCTGGAGGTGTGTAGGGAGCCCTGTTAAGATGCTCTTGCCGCCACCTGCCAGATGGGGTAGGGTACCTGGAGATGGGCTGGGCAGCGTCTGCTCTGGCCACCTCAGTTCCAGCTCTGCAGCCCTGGGTGAGTCTCAGAGACA
The DNA here is from genome assembly GCF_000696425.1 of Galeopterus variegatus. Taxonomy (NCBI): domain Eukaryota; kingdom Metazoa; phylum Chordata; class Mammalia; order Dermoptera; family Cynocephalidae; genus Galeopterus; species Galeopterus variegatus. The sequence goes on from NW_007726973.1 coordinate 55,218, forward strand.
GGCAGGAGGAGGAGATGGAGAGAACAGGGAGATGAGGGTTTACGGCACACAGTGAGGCACACTCAGACCTCAGGATGGCTGGCCGCCAGGTCAGAGGCTGTGGGCACCTCACCACAGGCACCCTGAGACACCAGGGGGACAGAGAGGGGATCAGGGCCCTCAGTCACACACGAGCTCTGGGCAGAGCAGCCCCACCACAGGGTCCGCAGGCAGTGGGTGGTTGTCTCCACCCAGCCAGACACTGGACTCCTTAGAGGCTGCTCCCAAGAGCCATGCAGAACTAGCCAGGACCCGCCTGGTCCAGCTCCCTCCTTTGCAAGGGAGGAACCCTCATTTGTGAACCTCTCTCATTTGTGAGGTGGGAACCACCCCTATTTTGCACATGGAGAAACTGAGGCTGGAAAAGTGGCAAAATTCACCTAAGATCCCAGGGCTCAGACTGAGACTGGCAGTGCTGGGATTCTACCCAACACGCAGGCATGCTCATGTCTTGTCTGTTGCATGCTGGCCAGCTCCCGGAGCTTTGTCCTCGGTAGTCACTGTGGCATCTACTGACATCAGAGTGGGAACACAGGTCGTTGGCTCTCAGCTCAAGCAATGTGGGAACCTCTAATATTTGGGATGGGGAAGCTTGTTTTACTTTCCCAGATCCCCGGGGTGGAAGAAGAATGGGGAGCTGGCAAGAAGCGGGGGTCTGTCCCGACCCCTCATCTCTTGAAGATATCAGCCAAGCAGGGGGACAGGCTCTGGTTTCTCTGCACCTCCCGCCTTCCTGGGGGAAGACCGGGGGTCGGTGGAGACTCAGGAGCAGGTCTCATCCCAGAATGAAAGTTGATTAACTGATTGGGGGAGAGGAGGGTCTCCCATGGTCCTCAGAGCTCTCAGGAAGGGCATTTACCCCTTCAGGGAAACAAAGACAGGAAGCGACCCAGGAAGGACCCTCTTTCCCTCACCCCTTGAAGATCATTACTGAGAAGGGCTCCAGTGGTCCCAGCACCCACCTGTCCCATAGCCAGTTGCACCCCTGCCTATCTTGTGGCCTCGCTGCCTGTGACCATCTTGAAGGCTATGATCCTGGTTTCCCATGTTCCCAGAGTCCAGCACACAGTCATGCTGAGAAGGAGCTGGTTTCAAACCCACCGGCTCTTCAGAGAGACCCAGTCTGGAGTTTGTTAAGGCCAACAGATAATGGGGCATCCCCTGGAAGCTAAGCCATGAGCCATGTTGAGAAGGATGTTGTTCTTTTGGAAAATGGTGTAAAGTATCATTCGAGTCTATTTGAGAATCTCAATGACGTGACTGAACTAGTGTCTCATTCAGAATCCGCTTCAAAGAGTTATGATGGTGTTATGGGTTGAGTTGTATCCTCCCAAGAAGATATGTTGATGTCCTAACCCCCAACCTGAGAATGTGACCTTATTTGGAAACAGACTTTACAGAAGTAATGAAGTTAAAAAGAGGCCAGTACAGTGGGCCCTAACCCAGTATGACTCAGTGTCTTTATAAAAAGGGGAAATTTGGACAGAGACAGGGAAGGTGATGTGAAGGCAGGGGACCGGAGTGAAGCATCTACACACCAAGGAGCCAAAGATCGCCAGCAAGCCATCAGAAGCTGCAAGAGGGGCAGGGGACAGATTCTCCCTCACAGCCCACAGGAGGAACCAACCCCTCCGACCCCTTGATCTCGGACTTCTAGTCTCCAGAACTGCGAGACAACACACTTCTGTTCTCTTAAGCCACCCAGTCTGTGGTCCTGTGTTACAGCAGCCCCAGCAAACCAGTATAGACGGCAAACCCCCTTCTCCCAGAGCTTGTGCTGCTGAGAGAGACTGACATGGTTCCAGAGGAAACCATGGAAAGGGGCCTGGGGGCCTCACAGCTTGAGGCGATTGTTCTGACTGTGGACCTCCAGGAGAACGGACCCACTGAGCGGCCGTGTATATTCCAGGCCTCGTGCTGGGCACTTAGTGTTTTCTCTCCCTAATCCTTCCAACTTCCTCAGAAGGGAGGGCTTACTGCTCCCACTTGAAAGAGTATAGAAGTGGGGTGAGGAGCACTACAGTCACTGGCCCCAGATTGCCCAGCCAGGGCCTGCGCCACGCCTCTCCCCACGCTGAAACCGTGCAGACGGCCTCCGGCACTGACAAGAGCTGTCACCGGAGGTCTGGGGTGTGTTGACCCAGCCTCTTTGTTCTGTCCCTCATGTTTCGGGCACTGGGGCAGTCTGGCCAGGGGGAGGGCTCATGTTCTTCTCAGTTCTCTCACTGAGGAAAGCAGGATTGCAGGGAAATGTTCCCACTCCTTAAAAGGATAAGCTGTTTAAGAATCCTCACGTACTTGTACAGCCCCCGTTTCTGCAAGTTGTCACTTTTTACAAAGCACTGTGCCCCCAGCCCCAGCACTGCCCTTCAGGTGGGAAGTCCCGTCTGTGTTTGAAGGAAGGTGAGTTAGCTGCTTTGTAAATTGGTGTCTGTTATGACTGCCTAATACATTGCTCTGATGCGGAAGTTTTGCTGATTAAACTTATTTATAAAAAAAGATGCCTGTAATTTTTACTTAAAAGGGGTTTCCACTGTGGACATTTTGGGTACTGTTCTGGCACAGACTCGGTGTAAAATATTTTCCATAAATGTTTTCTGACTTGACAACCTCTCTCCGTGTGTCTTCTCTCTGGATGTTCCTGTTGGCAAAGAGGGTGAGGGGGTTTCTTGATTCCCTTATTTAGGAAGTGATGTTTTTCTACCCAGGCTGCTTTGTAGCCTGAAGTACAGCAGCTACTTCAGAGCAGCTCGGCACCTGCAGGATGGTCAGGCTCGGGGAGGCCCTTCTGCTTTGGTCACTGGGGAGCAAGGAGGCTCAGGGAGGACAGATCAGCCCTCACGGCCTCCCAGGCTTCTGGAAGGTCACCCCTCCCCCCACCCCCACCCCCAGGCCAATCCCCAAGGCAGCCCAGGCCTGGCCCAGAGGGGTGCTGCTGAGTGCTGACAGACGACAGAAGGGCAAGTGGCCTTTGCCCTGCACTTGGAAATGCACACAGAGCCGAGTTGGGCTGCTGATTCCCAGCGTGCGTTACTTCCTCCACTTTCACTGCATTTTATTAAAAACCTGGACTCCAGAGCCAGACGGCCTGAGTTCAAATCCCAGCTAGGGGAAGTGACTTGACACTGTGCTTTAGTCTCTCATTTTGTAAAAATTGGGCTAACAGTCAGGCCTGCCTCACAGGGTTGTTGTGAGGGTTAGATGATTAATATTTTTAAAGCACTTAGAACAGCCTGGAATGTAGCTCGAAGTGATGGCTACGGTTATTTTTATCATTGTTGTTATTATGATGAATTCATTCAGCCAACACTGATTGAGGGCCATGTGTGTGCAGTCAGGGGACTAGGTTCAAACCCCAGCTTTTTACTTCCTGGCTGAGCAACCCCAGCCACTTGACTGAACCTCTCTGCCTTGGTTTCCTCTTCTGTGAAATGGGGATAATAAAACTACAGATGTCATAGACTGGTGGTGAGGATAAGGGGCTCATGCAATGCCCAGCTCACAGGAAGTGCTTAGTGACTCCCAGGTATGTTGTTATTATGACATCAATGTGTGGCTGTGATTCCTGCTAGATGTCAGGACAGGCCTCCTCAGCTGCCCTGGGAGAAACTCAGGGACACCATGGACAGCTCTGCTTCTGAGGCTGGAAAGTCACTCCTCTGGCCTCCCTGGATTCTCCCTGCCAGCTGTCCCGCACACAGACCTGGAACTGTGACCCTGTCCTCCGCGGGGTTCCCCTGCCCAGTTCTCTCCTGGCTGCAGAGGGGTGTTTCTCAAACATTCATCAGATCTCTAGAATCCTCCAGTAACTGCATTGCCAGATGGTCCCGGGGCAACTCCTCTGCCCACATCACCTACCCTGGGGCCTGCTCATCCCTCCCCAGCCTGGCTGTTCTCCTGGCTATTCCTCATCCCCACCAGGGCCACTTGCTCCTCGGGGCCTTTGCATCTGCTGGACCCCAGCTCTCTGTACAGCTTCTGCTTCTACCGCCGAGACCTCTGGTCAAGAGTCCCTTCCTCAGGGACGCCTCCCCTGACTGCCACACTCTTCACTCTGTCACCCCATTTTGTTTTCTTTGCAATGCTTGACATACTCTGAAGCTGTCGTCTTTATCTGGTCACTGTTCTACTGGAGCGTCAGCGCCATGAGGATGGGGTCTTGCTTGCTCCGTTCACCAGGGCACCCCAGGGGAAAATAAAGCAAACAGCGACTGCACACAGAGGGCACTCAATAAACACTCATAAGCAAGTAAACAGGTGGCCAAGCCCTGGTTTCCAGCATCCTTTAGAGAGAAGATAACACATCTTTGTCATTATATAATAAGACAGGTTGAACCCCATGGTGAAATTTCCGCTACATGGTTGCCAACCATGGGCATAGGAAGCCTTTCAGCCCATCTCAGAGGAGGAGAGGGTACATGTCACCTCTCTCCCTGTGGTTGGCTCATAGACAGCTCTCCTCAACCTCCTTCTCCACCCACGCCTGTCAGAAGCTGCTGGGTTTAGACTTCTGTATTATCAATTGTTTAATATTCAAGAGGTGGCATTAAATAAATATGTGAGCAATTATGTAATGTGTTTGGAAACAATCTGGTTAGTCCCAAAGTGCTTGGGCGAGAAACCAAACTTCAGTGAAGCAAGAGATCTGTGGGCTCTCAGGGCGGAGGAGAGGGGCACGTGGCCAGTCTGCTTGATCACTCCTCCCATCCGGGTCTGGAGTTACTCATCTTCCTCAGTGCAGGCAAGAGGAGGGGCAGCAGGAAGCCAGCTGTGTTTGCATATCAGAATCTCAGAGCTGCATCCTGGCTGTGAAGTTGCTTTTGTCTGGGTCTCTCAGTCTTCCCATCTGTGAAAAGGGCTAACAGCCCTGCTGGGAAGGTCAGATGCGATGATGACTCTGAACTCTGGCCCAGAGGACATTCTTGCAGGAGATAAGTTGGGTCTGATGCTGCAAGATGAGCAGCGCAAGCTCTGGCCCCTGATGAGGTGGGAACGGAGGTACATGTGGCATGGACTCCAAGGTTCAGGTATCACCATAACGCAAGGTGGACCGAGCAAGGCAAGAACAGAGGCCAAAGAAAGGGCCTCAGGAGCACCGTGGAAGAGTCCCAGCAAGGGGCCAGAGAAATCTCACAGAGCTGCCATGTGTGCTAGTTTTGGAAGGCTGAGTGGCATTTTGACCTCAGAGAGAAAGCTTCTCCATCTCACTAACATGCATTAGGTGCCGAGCATGTCTATTCATGCAACAAACATTTACTGAGCACCTACTACGTTCCAGCTACTCTGGTAAGCATTTAACATGGATTATCTTTGGTCTTCATAAGTGCTACTGCTGTCCCCATTTTACAGATGGGGAAACTGAGACCCAGGGGGCTGCCCCAGTTGCAGAACTGGTATTTGACCCTGGGCCTGAGTTCAGCTCCCAAACTCCTGATAACCACCACACATACTGCGACCACCCAACTGGCCTGCACTGTCTTCTCTCAGCTCCTATCACACACTGGCAAACCCACCTGACCACCTCCAAAGCTCCATGTGCCACCAGCCTGGGGCCTAGACCAGGGTGCAGAAAAATGAACCAGGGCCAGGTGAGGTTGCTGGCTTTCCATGCGGGCAGTGGTCTGTCCTCCCAGGGCAGAAGCAGTGTCAGATCTGCCAGGGCTCCCCAGTGCCAGTGAGAAGCCAGGACAGCCCCCAGGATTGACAGCTGTCCACCGTGTGATGTGATGCTGGCTTCCTTCTTCACATTCTACCCCAGACTCCCTAGTCAAATGCAAAAGGGATTCTGGGGAATTTCCCCAAACTGGCTCAATGTTGCATAAATGATGTGTGTCCCCAACAGGATGGCAGAGGGAAGGTAGATACTTTCAAACACTGCGCCCTACTCAGTTGACTCTCCATTAGCAAAATCTCCCCACCCCAAGCTCTCATCCCAGACTGTCCCCCATAACAAAGCCCATCTTCAACTCACCCCTCCATGTCTTCTGGTTAAATGAGAGGTGTCAGGGTTTGAAGAACGGGGTCCATGTCTTCCTGGCTCTGGGGACTGTGTGACAAAGCTCAGCTCTGGAAAAGAGGAGAGATGGCGTTGGTTATGGTGGGTGACCCGATGGTAGTCTTCCATGTGTGGATGTACCACTGTTGCCTTAACCATTTATCCATTAAGGGATGGACATCTGGGTTATTTCGTTTTTGGCTATTATGAATAAAGCTGCTATAAACATTCAAGTAAGAGTTTTCATGTGAACATAAGCTTTTATTAATTTGGGGTAAATGCAAAAAGTGCAGTCATTGGGTCATACAGTAGTTACATATTTTTTTAAAGAAAGCACCAAACTATTGTCCAGAATGGTTGTATCATTTTACATCCTACCAGCAATGTCCAAGGGTACTTCAAAGAGTTCGTGGACAATGAAATGAAAAGATAATACGAATCTGTCCATAAACTTTTTGAAGACCCCTCTCATGAGTGATATGGTTCCTCCACACCCTCATTAGCATTGGGAGCTGTCGCTATTTTCTATTTTAGCCATTCTGATAGGTGTGTAATAACCTCGCTGTGGTTTTAATTTGCATTTCCCCAGTGGCTAATGATGTTGAACATCTTTTCTTGTGTTTATTTGCTATCTGTATATCCTCTTTGGTGAAATGTCTCTTCACATCTTTTCATCATTTTCTAGTTGAATTTTCGTTTTTACACTGTTGAGTTTTGAGAGTTTTCTATATCTGCCAGATACCAATACTTTGTCATTTTGTGGTTTGTAAATATTTTCTCACAGTCTATAGCTTGTTTTTTTTAATCTTCTTAACAGGGTTTTCTTTTTCTTTTTCTTTTTTTTTTTTCAGAGCACAGGCTTTTCATTTTGGTGAAGCCTATTTTTTTTTTTGGACAAAGAAACTGAAAGAAACTTTATTCTCTCATTTCTCTCTGAAGTCTAATAGATCATTTTTTTTCTTTTATGGATTATGCTTTTGGTGTCAACCATAGAATTCTTTGCTTAGTCCTAGATTCAGAAGATTTTTCTCTTTTTTTCTAAAAGTTTTAGAGTTTTACATTTTACATTTAAGTCTGTGGTCCATTTTGAGTTAATTTTCATATAATGTGTGAGTTAGGTTGAAGTCGTTATTATTTTTTGCCTATGGATGTTATTATTTTTTGCCAATTGTTCTAGCACCATTTGTTGAAAAGCTTGTCATCTTTCTTCCACTAAATTGCTATTGTATCTGTGTTAAAAATTGGTTGAGTGTATTTGTGTGACTCTTTTATTTCTTGTCCACATGTTCCATTCCATTGATCTACACATCATCCCTCTGTCAATATCACATAGTCTTGGTTTCTAAATAATAAATCTTGAAATCAGGTAGACTTATTCTTCTCATTTTATTCTTCTTTTTCAAAATTGTTTTAGCTACTCTACCTCCTTTGCCTTTCCATATAAATTTTAGAATATTTTTTTCTACATACACACAAATCTTGCTGGGATTTTGATAAAAATTGCAGAAAACTGACCTATTTGCTATGTTGAGCCATCCAATCCATGAACATAGTATGTCTCTTCATTTATTTAGAAACTCTTTGATTTCTTTCATCAGTGCTTTGTAGTTGTCAGCATCAAATCCTGTAATGTTTTGTTAAATTTACACCTAATTAGTTCAGTTTTTTGAGTGATTATAAATAGCACTGTATTTTAAATTTTGTGTCCACATGTTCATTGCTAGTATATAGAAAGGCAATAGATTTCTGTATGTTTATCTTGTATCCTGTGACCTTATTGAATTCACTAATTAGTTCTAGGAGGCTTTTTTTGTTGTTGTTGTTATTGTTTTGTTCTGTATATTCTTTGGGGGTTTTTATGTGGACAATCAAGTCATGCGCAAACAGGGATAGTTCTACATGCCTTTTCTTTTTTTTCTTTCTTTGAAATCTACATGCCTTTTCTTTTTTTTTTGTCTTGTCTTATTGCACTGGCTACAACTTCTAGCACTATGCTGAATGATTGATTTGGGTATATTTTGCTTTTCCTTTTCTTGGTTCTCAAGGTGGGAGCTTAGATTATTGAGGTGAGACTTTTTCTCTTTGCTAATTATGCATAGTGCTATAAATTTCCCTCTCAGCACTGCTTTAGCTACATCTTGCAATTTTTGATATGTTGTATTTTCATTTAGTTCATGTATTTAAAATTTACAGTTAGACTTTCTTTTTGACCCATGGGTTATTAAGATGTATACTGTTTAATTTTCAAGTAGTTCAAAATTTTCCTGTTGTCTTTCTGTAACAGGTTTCTAGTTTGATTCCATTGTGGTCAGAGAAAACACTCTCTATGATTCTTTTAATTTTGCTGAAGTTTATTTTATGGCCCTGGACATGGTTCTATCTTGGTATATGTTCTTGGACACTTGAAAAGAATGTGTATTCTGCTGCTGCTGGGTGAAGTGTTCTGTAAATGTTCATTAGATTCTGTTGGTTCATGGTATTGTTGAGTTCTTCTATATCCTTGCTGATATTCTGTCTAATTGTTCTATCAATTATTGGGGTGTGTGTGTGTGTTTAAAGTCTCCAATCATAATTGTGGTCAGTTCCATTGATTTTGCTCTACATAATCTACAGCACTGTTGTTTGTTGCACACACATTTAAAACTACTATATCTTCTTGGTTGACTGACCCTTTTATCATTACATATTAACCCTCTCAATCTCTAGGAATTCTCTTTGCTCTGTAGGCTTTTCTCCCCCCAAATTTGGGAAGTTTTCAGTCATTATTCCTTTAAGTACATTTTCAGACCCACATTCTCTCTTGTCTTCTTCCAGGACTCCAATGATGTGAGTGTTAAATCTTTTGTTATAGTCCCACAAGTCCCTAAGGCTCTGTGCATTTTGTTTTCCAGTCTATTTTCTCTCTGTTATTTAGATTAGGTAATTTCTATTGTTCTCTGTTCCAGTTCAATGATTGTATCCTCTGTCCCCTCCAGTCTGCTGTTGATTCCTGGCAGGCTCTTGGCTTAAGCCAGATATGAAATTCTAAAACCTCAATAAATGTGCTTAATAGCAGACTGATCTTGGACTTGATCTTGGGCTTCCAGCCTCCAGAACTGTGAGAAAATGAATTCCTGTACTTTTAGCCACCCAGTCTGTGGTACTTTGTTATGGCAACCTGAGCAGACTAATACACTACCACTTATTGAGTTTGGGTGTAGTATCAAAGAAGGGTATATACAATTATCTGAAAAGGCTATTAAACTGCTCCTCTTTTTTTTCTAAAAAGATATATATGTGTGTGGATTTTCTTTAATACATTAAGCAAAATGTCATATCACAACAGAGTGAATGCAGATGCAGATGAGAATCCAGCTGTCTTTAATTAAGTCATTAAAGAGATTTGCAAAAATATAAAGCAATGTTAATCTACTGACTAAATTTTTTTGTTTTGGAAAATATAGTTATTTTTCATCAAATATGTTATTTGTGTTACCATAATGGGTTTATTATTTTTACTTTTAAATGAATTAAGAAATAAGTATTATTAAAATCTCAGTTTTAATTTCTAGTATGGTCAATATGGAGAAATATAACCCCCATAAGCAATATTTTTGGGGGCCCTCAATAATTTTTAAGTGTGTAAAGGGTCCTGAGACAAAAAATTTGAGAAGGGCTGATTTAAGTTGTCATTTCCCAAGACTCAGTCAATTGAATATGACCGTCATGATGGTTACTATCTGTCCTTTTTTTGACCTCATGTTTTTTTTTCTTAACTTGCTTGATTGAAATTAAACACATTTATTTTAAGAGGAAACTTTTATCACTCCCATCAGTGGTAAACCAGTGGCACTCACCACAAACAGAAGATGATCACAACAAAGAAACGCCAAGGAAAACAACAGGATGTCCTCACGTTTGGTAGATCCTAGCTGGCCTAAAGCCCTGAGCTCAAAGTCTGCTGTCTGCTCAGAGTTTAGCAAAGGTTTGGGTGGGGAGGGGGCGGTAATTAAAGGTACACTAGTTTCAGACAGAACTGTTTACCTTGATGTGACCTGGAAGACTGAGAGAGGACTTAAAATGGACTAGTTTTCCTATCAGGTGATAAGCTCTCATTTAACACGTACCACCTAATATTTTTCTAGGTACCATTGGAGGTACATGCCCCACACTTCGGGAAGCCCAGATTTAATGGCAGTGAGGCTAAGAGGTGAGTGGAGCAGACTCCCTTCACAAACCATGCTTCTGCCTCTTTGATGGGGGCACGGGAGAAGGTCCCACTCATGCTTATGAGCCCCAGATCACTGACCTCTGCAGCTAAGCCTGAGCTAAGCACACCATAGCCCAGCCAAGCCCACAAGATGATGCTCTTTGCAGCCCTCCTCCAAATCTAATCAGCTCATGTCCTGCAGTCACCTCACCTCAAGCTTGTGCACACTCAGCTCTTGACTCCACCCCACATCCTGCCAGCCCCAATTTTTCTCCATCTTGTGTTCCTTTTCAAGGTGAATGGCACCATGACCAAGAATGTTCCCAGCAACATTGTTCCAGAGAGCCAAACCCTGGAAACAACCCCATGTCCACCAGCAGGAGAATGAATCAACAGACCAGTATCCTCATGCCAGGGCACATTATACAGCAATGAAAATGCATGAACTACAGCTTCAGCAACCACATGGATGAGTCTGAGAAACGTAAGGTTGCCTGAGAGAAGCAAGTCTCCGGGAGGTTACATACTGTATGGGGCCATTTTAAAGGACTAAAACAAAAGCAAAACTAAACAATATGTGTTGTAAGCATACACACTCATGAGATACAAGTTTTTTTTTTAAAGCAAGGAAATTATCATTTCCTTTGGGAGAAGCAGAGGGCTGGGATCAGACAGAAATATGAAAATTATTGGTGACATTCTAGTTCTTGGGTGGGGTGGTAGGTTTACAATATACATTGTATTACTAAATCAGCATATATGTTACATAACTTCTTTTGTATGTACCAAGTGTAATATTAAAAACATAACAAAGAAAAAAACGTGCAGTTTGTGGCCCAGTAATTTCACTTTTTAGGATCCTCTTCTTTTTTTTTTGTCTTTTTTTTTTGTGTCCGGCAACGGATCGCAACCCTCAGTGTCGCGCCCATACCGGACCGGACCGGCAACGGGATCACAACCCTCGGTGCTGCGCCCGCACCTCGCTCAGCCAGTGAGCGGGAACCGGTCTGTATGTGGGATCCGAACCCTCGGCGGGAGCGCTGCCGCGCTCCCAAGTGGCGCACTGTAGCAGTGCGCCACCGGGCCGGCCCCTAGGATCCTCTTCTAATGGCAATACTTAGAAATGCAAACAACATTCATGCATAAAGATATTCATCATAGTTTTTTTTAAATTATGGCAATAATTTGGACACAACCTAAAGGTCCAGTCCTAGAGGATTAGTTAAGTAAATTACTGAACAGCCATAGCATTGAATATTATACATCTATCAAAAAATCATGTTTTCAAATAATTCTTAATGACCCAGGAAAATATCTTAACCTCAAGTGAATAACACAAAGTGAAGAACTGAAATAAAATAGGATCTCAATTTATATGACCCCAACAAGAAACTTACTGTTTACGGTATAGAAAAAAGATATAATGTTGAAGGATACAGTGTTCTCCACATGTCAACAATTGTGGGTTAAGATTTTTGATTCTTCTATAAAACATCTCTATTTCCCCATTTTCTATAATAAACATGCATGTAGGAAAACATATTAGCACACGGGCACATTAATACCAGAAGACCAACTTGTGCAGCAGTATCTCTTCTATACCCATCTCCCGGCACCCCCACTGCCCACTCCCCTCAAATAACCACCCAACTGCTCCCCGGAGCTGGAGTTTAGTGTCTGGTAAGCCCCCATCACCCTGATTTCAGCAGGGGGCAAGAGAGAGGCGGAAGCGGGCTGAGACAACCCCTCCCTACACCCCTTCTGTCCCAGTCTTCAGTTTCCCCACACAGCTGATGCCTAATGCCTGTGTACTCGCACCCCAGGCCCCTGACCCTCTGTTCAGGGTCACTACTCAGAACAGAGGAAGGGGCAGTCCCAGGGCTTTGCCTGGCTCCACCCCAGGCACCAGGCTCTCCACCAAGCTGGGTCCCCTCAGCCCCTACATGGGGCATGGCAGGGCTGCACCATGGACAGCTCTATCCAGACCCTGACTTGGGGCCTGCCAGGGACTCCTCCCTTCTGAGGTCCCTACCTTCCCATGGCTTCCCATTCCCAGAGCTAGAATTCAGCCTCCAAAGTTCTGCCACCATGTCTGCATCCTCTCCCACTGAGAGGCCACCTGTCTACCGAATTAATGAAGTATGGCTTATTGACTTTATGTTTTACAGATGGGGAGACTGAGGCTTTTAGAGGAAGGCCACATATCCAAGGTTGGATAGCTAATGGTGGAAAAGCCAGGATTAAAACCCAGGCTGTGGGGCCCCCAAGCCAGTAGATTAACGCTGCGCCATGCTCCAGACCTGCTGCCCCCATCAGCTAGCACTATACACTAGCACGATGTCCTCTTTGAGTCAAAAATAGACCCTGAGGCTCAGTTCTGCTGCACCATCTGTCACATACCAACTCAGAGGCAGAAATGTTGACTTGCTGCAGAGACAGAACACTCCAGCAGCCAGGAACTGAGCAGCAAGAGGTCCCCATGCCCTCCCAGACTTCCCTGGCTGGGGCAGGTCAATTATACTGGCATGAGGAGAGGAGAAGGGGTCAGGTCAAGGACATGGGCAGAGGAGCCAGGGTGGGCAGAGCTCTTGGCAGATGGTAGGAAAGTGCAGCAGGCTAAGAGTCAGAAGTCCTGGGGCTGAGAACTGACTGCCACTGAAGCTGTGTGGCCTCGGGCAAGCCCTCGCCTGTCTCTGGGCCTCAGTTTTCCCAGTACAAGGGATTGGTACATATGAGTCTTTTCAGGCTGGTAAGGTCAAATGCTATGGTTATAGGTCACAAGGGGCTGCCTTCATATTCCTGGTCCTTTGGGATGTGACAACAGCTGATGGGGAGAAAGTGTATTCTTAGAGAGAAGAAGTGGCTGGACCAAGGCCACACCATTCCTAACCATAACAACATCAAAACAATGAGAATATTACCTTCCTACTCATAAGACATAGGTGGCTTACATCTCCCAAGCACTCTCATGCCCGTGATTTCACCATTTTCAGATGAGGAAACAGGACCAGAGAGGGAGAGGGCGTTGCCTTAAGCCACACAGCTGGCCGGTGACAGGGAGGATAGATTCTACTTTCCATGCATCTCTTGCATGAAACTTCTGAATTTTAGTTCCCAGGGAAGCTGCAGGCATGGACTTTCTGAGCCCCTGTCCAGAGAAGCTGAAGCCCCTTGTAAGACAAAATCTCCCTGGGCCAAAGTAGGAGGGAATCTCACCAGGAAATTTCTCAGTTTAGACATCTGCTGACCATGTTTCCTATGATATGAAATTAATCAAGGGCACCCCAGCGGGAGGGTTTGTCCAAAGCCTTCCACATGTGAGACACCCACTTCTATGGCAGCTAGGAGGAGCCCTGGGTGAGGAGTCCAGTCTTGGCACTGCCCACGTTGGCTGTGTGCCTGGGACAAGTCCTTCTTTGTAAAGTGAGGGGCACTGTGTAGATATACCACATTTTCCGTGCCATTTGCAACAACATGGATGGACCTTGAAAGAATAATATTAAGTGAAACGAGTCAGGCAGAGAAAAAGAAATACCACATGTTTTCACTTATTGGAGGGAGCTAAAGGGGAATGAATCAACGATGTACGGTACAGCAGCAACACATATGTAAGATCATTCACCACAATCAAGTGGGATTCATCCCAGGG
>NW_007726973.1:69457-84265 GCF_000696425.1 Galeopterus variegatus
AAACAAACAACAACAACAACAACAACAACAACAAAAAAACCGGGGGGGGGAGAGGAAGATATAACAACCACAATTTTTTTTGAAGTTCTTACAACAAGAAAATGGAGGGGACACACTTGGGTGGGAGGGGGGAGAGGGAGGAGGGAGGGAGGTTTCGGTGATGGGACACAATAATCAACTACATTGTATATGGACAAAATAAAAATAATAAAAATAATAAAATAAAATAAAGTGAGGGGCACTGGACAAGGCGGCTCCCAGGGTCCTCAATGCTCTGGGTGCTGCCACCATCATCACAGGGGCATGCCTGTCATTTCTCATTCATCTTCTATCTGCCTGCAAGGGCCATGAATGCTAGATGGCCAGGATCCTGCTGCTCAAGCTCATGGCTGTACCAGCACTCAGAAGGACCGTGTCACTGCTTGTAGACTGGTGACAGGGTCCAAAGGAACAGATCCCAAAGGCATCTGGTCTGCATCAGAGACTGCTGGGAAAAGACCCCTCAAGAATGCTGCTCTTTGAGTGCTTACTATGTGCCAAGGACCATTCTCCAAGCTTTACATAAACTAACCCACTTAATCCTCATAGGGATGCTAAGAGTTAGTGCAGACATGCTGCTGTTGCTCCACCCATCACCCTAAAGATCTAACCACTGTAGTGCAAGCTGGTTCAGTCTCACACACAGCATCTGCATCTCTGTCTGAGCACCTTCTTTGGTGGGCAGACACCACTCCTCCTACCCCAGCAACCCTCAACCGATTACTGATGGGTGCTGGGTGTATAAATGCCCCAGCTCCCTTGCCTCTTGGGTGGGAAAACCATGAACTATGGGTTCTGTGCTGGCTCCCAGAGTCCTCCAGTGTGACGAAGCACCAGTTGCTCACAGTGGTAATTAACCTGCTTGATGACACCTCCTTCCCTTTCCTGTCTCACTGCCCTACTCCCTTCCTCGTGTTCTTAAGCCTCCCAAATAAGTTACTTGCACTTGAATCCTTGTTTTAATGATCTGCTTCTGGGAGAACCCCAGCCTAAGGCAGGAAGGCACTAATATTATTCCCATTTTAATAGGAAGTAAGCTGATGCTGAGAGAGGGGGGATGACCTCCCTAGGGAGACATGGAAAGCTCAGCTTTGAACCTCAGAGGTTTTGTTTTATTCATCATATACACGAGGAAGAAAGAACTAAGAGTGAGACTAAGAATCTAATGAGAGAATGGCCATGGAGGAACATTAACTCATTCATTCATCCATTCATTCATTTATTCAAAAACTTTTGATTGAAATGAATTATTTGTCAAGCCCCCAAAATGGGTGCTGAGGGTACACTGATTAAATGTACTAGCTCTGGAAGTATGGGGACCAGGCTCCAATCATGTGCCAGCTGTATGATGCAGGTGAGTGATTCAACCTATCCTGTGAATTGCTCTTTGTCATCTGTCAAGTGGAGGATCATGGGGTGCATAGCACACAGGCTCTTGGTAGAGTGAATGAGTCCACACATAGAAATAAGTGCTCAATATGTGTTAGTTAGAAGATGTTAGAGATACCACGGTTGAACAATGGAAAATGATATGTGGCATCAATATTACTATTTTTAGCATGTCTTATCACTTAGGCCAGCCCGTGGTGAAATAAATAACCATGACTTGCAAAGGAGTTGAAAATTTTCACTCTCCCTACTTTTCTTTCTTCCTTCTTTCCTTCCTTCCTTCCTTCTTTCCTTTTCCCACCCACCCAAAACCCCTGCTCTTTGCTCCTTGCTAGGTCCTGTGCTGGGCCCTGGGACACAGAGATGACATACTCTGCCCTCTGGGAGCTCTCAGGGTCTAGGGGAGATAGACATGTGAACAGTACAGCACAGTGTGGGGAACAGAGAAAGGTGACCACTGAGGAGTATCTGACCCTGCTCAGTGATGCTGTAATTCAGGGGAGGAAGCCAAATGGTTCACAAAGGTTAAGTCACCTCCTTAAGGCCACAACAGCACAGTGTGGGGAACAGAGAAAGGTGACCACTGAGGAGTATCTGACCCTGCTCAGTGACGCTGTAATTCAGGGGAGGAAGCCAAATGGTTCACAAAGGTTAAGTCACCTCCTTAAGGCCACGTAGCAAGAAAATGGTCTGATCTGAAATCCCAAACAATTTCTAATATCCTGATATGGGGCCACATTCTGTTAAGAGCCCTAAGGAATACATAATATCAATGACTTCTATCACAAGACAGGTCTTGGGAACTAGCCCACGGGAATCTCTAATGGCTGCATAGATGCAGAGAACAGAGCCTCTGAAGTTTCAACAGAAAGAGTAGATGAAGAGCTGAGACCAATATGAAAACAAAAAATGTTTACTATAAAGGGAGGCTGATAAGACATGTTAATGTTTTCTGAAACTTAGAACTTAAAAGTAGACAACAGAAATGTGACAGAACACTTCACTGAAGAATCAGGACCATACTGGAACCCAGAGCATTTTACTTGACATAAAATATTTTATTTATTGTCTTTTTTGTTAATCTTAACTTCATAACAAGTTTTTATTTTTTCCTTTATTTTTTTCTATTTAACCCAGAAATAAACTGGATCCTAATTTTATAGACCAGTTCTTTTCTCCCCCAGAAAGCACATATTCCTCTTTGTGATGCATTTTTTAAAACGACCTGGTACCAACTGAGGTACAGATCTCTCATCCTTTGGCATCTGACACTTCTCCCTTCCATATGAACACATTCTCAATGCTCCAGTGAAAATCAACAAGAACACAGGTTCTGATCCACAGAAATTCATTTCTCAGGAGCTCTATCAAGACTTTGTGCATCCATTCCAGGAGCCCAGGCTGCCTGGGAACCAGACTCACACCCTGCTCTGGCTATGGCAAGGATCATTGTCACCCCAAAGCCTGCGGAATTTGTTGCAGAAGAGTTTTAAATAGGAGGAAATCCATGGCGGGTGAGGTCATGGTGAAAACCAAGGGGAAACATTCACAGCTGTTCTGGGAGAGATGGAACCTGTTATGCACAGTCGCCAAGGCCTGGCACAAAGCAAACACTCCAATCAAGCCAGGGTGCTGGCAGGATACGGCTGGGCCTGCTGTTCCTTTGGCTGAATGGCACAGTCTGGCTTTTCCTGACTTTGGTCAAGCAAGATTGAGGCTCAGCTAGGACTGAGGTAGGTGGGAATGGGTGTGAATCCTTTTTGCCCCCTTCTCTGCCTATTTCCTTCTGGCCTGGGCCATTGTTTCATTAAGAGGACTCCAGCCGGAGACAGCAGACATGCAAAATCACCCAAATGACTATGCAAATATTTGTTACTCTCCCTTGCCTCAACATACAGCCTCCTGGAGCTCAGCTCTGATTCTTAAATAGTTCATAGGGCAGTTAGTTAGTCAGAGTCCCGGATGGAAGAAGAATTAGTGACTTCAGTGGGGAAAGATGAAAGATAGCATGTGGTGAAGCAGGTAGCGTGGATTTAGGACCGGGCAAGGCAGTGGTGGACGGATGCACCAATTTTCAGCACATGTCATTTTCAGGGCACAGTGTAGATGGGGCCAAAGGTGTCAACCTCAGCAACTCAGATGGGGACCTCTCTGCTACTTGCAGAATACTCATACAATCCTCAGTGCAGTGCCATTCTCTGCAATATTTCAGTAACACATGCGCATCTTCCACGGCCCTGCTTTGGCAATTCAAAGTTTTGTATAAAGAAATGTTTTGCTACAAACATGCTTCTATTCTAAGCTAACTTATATCAAGAAATAGATTTTCCTTTCTTTTTTAGAAATCAGAGTTCAAAGTTCCAGCTCAGCAACTGGACACAACCGCGCATAATTCTGTTTCATTCAAAAAAGAATAAGATGTATCATATTTACCTGTTTCGCTCTGTCTCCAATTCCAAAAGCTAACTGGGTTGGCCAGTAAAGGGGAGCTTTGAGGACTGGCGTGGAAAACCGTGGCTGGGAGAGTCCTGGCCATGTGACCTCAGGCATGTCTCAGTTTCCCCACCTGCAAAAAGGGAACTGTAGCCTCTGGCTGGGTTTCTGGAAGCAGGACATGAGGTCTGGGCTGGGCTAGCTCTCTAGGGCCCTCGGAGAACGGAAGTTGTGAACATTAACACTTATTTTGAACAATGCAAAGGTTGCATAAGGAATGTGCGACTGTGGGCCCGGTTTGGGGCTTCTATAACACTGATTTTGTACAATGTCAACAGTTGCATAAGGAACCTCGCTGTGCCTGTCATGGGGCCTGGTTTTGGCTTTCTGGAGCTCGCCTGCAGCAGGGTTTGTGCAGCCGGAGAGGGAACACCCTTCCCACGGCCGTCGCCTCGGTGCGGGTTGGTGACTCAGCCCTGGCAAGGGGCGTGGGAGGGAAACCACTTAGGCATCACCACAGAGTCTGACAAAGGTGCCCCTGTGGAGCTACTCTGTACAGAAAGGGGGAAGGGGGGCCTGCTCCTCCGCAAGGTGAGTGGGGCATGGAGGGAACAGCTTTCATCAGCCGGACCCCCTCGCCATCAGCGTGGCTACAAAGGTGCCCCTGTGGAGCTACTCTGTACAGAAAGGGGGAAGGGGGGCCTGCTCCTCCGCAGGTGAGTGGGGCATGGAGGGAACAGCTTTCATCAGCCGGACCCCCTCGCCATCAGCGTGGCTAGAAGCCAGCCCCAGAGAAGGGGTGCGCCCTGCCTTCCACCTAGAGTGGGCGCCGGCACAGGCTCCTGCGCTGGGAGCAAAGCCCTCCTTGTGGAGGCTGCCTCCGCCTCTCCCTCACACAAACAGCTTCAAAGCCTCCCCCAATACTTCACAGCAGAAAAGCAGTACCCTGCCTTGCATGTGTGAGCCTGTCTGTGTGCTGGCCAGCTCTTCTAAGCACTCTTTTATCTGCTTTGCTTCATTCCATGCTCAAAATGACCTGTTCCTGCCTCCGTTTTACAAATGAAGAAACTGAGGCTGGAAGATGCCCAAGGTCACACAGCTGTCCCGAGGCAGAGCTGGGATTCCAACCAAGATGTGCTTCTGTGCTCCGAAATGGGTCAGGAAATCCCCAAAAGGGTGTCTGCAGGCACGTGAAAAGCAGGTAACATTCAGGAAATGCAAGTGCTGGGGCCATGGACAACTCAGGGCAGAAGTGCAGATTTTTGGCAGCTGCCATTTTTTTTTAAAGAACTTTCTATGTGTTGTCTCATTTACTTTCCACAACAGTTCAATGAAGCAGGTTCTAATATATATTATTTCCATCCCACAGGTGAGGAGGCAGAGGTTGAGGGGCTTTCCAAGGCACCCAGCTGCTCTGCCCTCTGTGACTCTGGCCTCCAGCTCCCCATCC
This sequence comes from Galeopterus variegatus, assembly GCF_000696425.1. Taxonomy (NCBI): domain Eukaryota; kingdom Metazoa; phylum Chordata; class Mammalia; order Dermoptera; family Cynocephalidae; genus Galeopterus; species Galeopterus variegatus. The sequence goes on from NW_007726973.1 coordinate 74,769, forward strand.
GTGCAATGGGGATATATTAAAATCACACTCTCAGATGATGTCAGGGTTAAATGAGGTAACATAATGGAAATGCCTGAAAAACTGCAAAATGCCACCGGAATTCTAAGGAGTATTATTATTTACTGAAATAGCTTAGAGGGGGGACTGAAAGTGAGGCTGAGAATTACAAGGTTCTGGATTCAATCCTAGATTTCTGCAGAGTCCTTAAGTGGCATTCTTCCTCAGACTGAAAGCTCCTGAAAGCAGGCACCATTATCTGGTTTGCCTCAGTTTCCCCACTGCCCTGCTCCAGGCATGGCACAGAGAGGGTTCTTGAAAAATCTTGGCTGAACTATTCAGGATTAATTGAGGACTGGGGAAAAGGTAAAGGGGAGGATTGGGGAATCAAGGGCTGGCAGCTGCTTTAGAGGTGGGTGATCAGTAAATCGATCTTCTGACTAGAAACACTTTTCAGAATGGAAAGGACACTTTTAATAGTCTTGATAAACCGGGACTGTTCTGGGCCAACAGGGATGTACAGAATACTATTTAGTGCTCATTTGGTCCAATCCCCACATTTTGGGGAAACTGAGGCCCCAAGAGGGGAACAGAACTGGGACAGAGCCCAGGGCTCCCTGCTCTCGGAAGAGCTGGAATAGCGGCTGCGAGAGGGTGGAGCTCGCTGTTTGAGGGTTTGCAGCCCTCTGGAAGGAATTGGGTGTTATCGAGATAATCCAAAGTTTCTGTTGGGTAAATATCAACACTTCTGGGCTGGTTACTAAGGGACTGAGCGGTTGCTAAGCGGCCATTTGACCTCATGAAGGGCCATTGTTCAGTGCTCAATAGGGATCCTTGAGTGACATTCCCCAACTCCCAAATCCCAGGGGCCCCTGGGGTTCTGTGAAAAGAAGCGAGAGATTATAATGAGCAGGAGCAGTTGACAGACCCAGTTTGTTTTCTGGGGGTACAGTGTTGCGGGTGGGGGGTGCTGCAGCCTTTCAGAGCAAAGCACAGGAAGGCAGGAGTACCCAGTGAGAGGCCGTCAGCTGCTTCCACCAGCGATAGAAAGACCCCAGAAATAAAGCATTAATCCCATGTACAGCGTCTGACCCTTCACAACCCACTTAAACACACACCACCTCACTTTATTTGCACAGCAGCCGTATGAAGTGGGGGTCATACTGATCACCACCCATTTTGTAACAGAGGAAACTGAGGTCCAAAGAGAGGGTACAGCTTGCCCAAGGTCTTCCATAAACGTCTCAGTTTCTGGTGTGGAAGGCAGAATAATGGCTGCCTAGATACCCACATCCAAATCCCCAGAACCTGTGCATATGCTGCGCTACCTGCAGAGAGGAATCAAGGCTGTAGATGCAATTAAGGTTGCTAGTCAGCTGACTTTGAGAGAGGGAGATTAGCCTGGATGATCCATGTGGGCCCAAGGTAATCACAAGGGTCTTTAAAAGCGGGAAAGGGAGGCTGAAGACTTTGTCCTTGAATTGAGGAACACAGGCAGCCTCTAGAAGCTGGAAAAGGCAAGGAAATGGATTCTCCCCCAGCACCCCTGGAAGGAACACAGCCCTGTCTTGATTTTAGCCCAGTAGACCTGCGTCAGACTTCCGACCTAGAGAAAAGTTATATGATCAATTTTAAACCACTTGGTTTGTGATAATTTGTTAAAGCAGTGACAGGACACGAATACACCACAGTGACAGGACACGAATACACCACGGTTAGAAATCTGCAAGGTCTAAGTTAGAAGAGAGGCCTCGGGGACCATTTAGTTCCTCAGAGTTAAGGAAACAGGAGGCCCAGAGAAATAAACTGATTGCTTAAGGTCCCAAAGCAAGTGACACAAACAGTGACAGAGCCCTCTGGGTGTGGGTCAGACATCCTCAAGGCTGCTGAGACTGCTCTCCAAGGAGATAGATCTTGTGGGCTAATCCTCTACCAACTGACCTCATTGGGATCCCAGACCCCCAAACCCATCCCCTCTGCATCTCTTTTGGGCAGAGGCAGGTCAGATGCCCATTTATGACAGGCTGTGGGGCACTCTCCTCCTATGACACACCGCCAAACACAGGCAGTCTAGAGCCCACAGCCTCGGGGCCTCGGTTTCCTCATCTGAAAATGGGCACAGCACCCTCCATATCAAATGGTGAGATTAAAATGTAGGCACACAGTAGGTGCTCAATGGCTGCTTCTCTCTTTCTCTCAGCCAAGCCCAGGCCCTGTCCTGTGTCTCACAAGTCCCCTGGCTCTTCCTCCTCAGGTTTCTCTGGAATCTGAGGGCTTCATCCCAGTAGGGCATTATCTTTTCCTGGTATACAGAAGGTGCTTGATGAATGCTTGTTGAATGGGCCACAGGATCAACTGAATGTTCCTCTCTCTATCCTCATCACCTACAAGGCTCCTACTTATATCTGTCAAAATGCAGGTCAGATGCCCTCTCCTGCAGGCAGCCTTCCCTGACCCCACCATGCAAGGTCGCGTTCCCCTCTTTGGGCTGGGCTTCTGGCTTTCTTGTGGCACTTTGGTGTTGATGCTAAGGGCCCAAGCCATAGTGGCAGCCACATCTGGGATCCAATCTTGGCCCTGCCTGAGTGTTCCGGGCTAGTTATGCCTCCTCTCTGAGCTTCCTCTCTTCCTCTGTTGAATGGGGCTGGTGACAGCACCTCCCTCCTGGGGCTGTCGGGAGCAGCCCGTGAGATGCTGCACAGAAGGTCTGGTGCAGAGCTGGTCCAGAGCGAATGTGCCCCAAACAGCAGTGTGTGTCTTCAGTAGAACGGCTGTGATGTCCTCAATGTCTCCTAGTCAGTGCCCATGGAAAACAAGTGTCCTCCAGGACAGGGACATGTCTGATTTGTCTTTTTGACAGCCCTCAAATCTTTACTCAGTACCTAGTATGTGCCGGGCGCTCCTCTTGCACTGGGGGACGGAAGGGAACAAGGTCCCTGCTCCCATAAGCTGATTTTCTAAGGATGGGGTGAACAGACGCTGAACAAGCTAAACATTAAATAACAGAGTTCAGTGTATCTGGAGAGGCCGTGCTATGGAGCACGGAAAGGCGGGCAAACGGCGAGGGTGACCGGGAGGGCTTCTGTGTTGGAGAGGGGCAGGGAAGGCCTCTCCAGGACGTGGCCTTTGAGCACGGACTAGAGGGAGCTGTGCCAACCCCCGGGGAAGAAGGGAACAGCAAGGGCAATCCCCTGAAGGTGGGTGCACTTAGTGTGTGTGAGAAACAGCAAAGAGGCCATGCAGTCTGTGCCCAGAGAACATATGTAGGACTGAAATGTCATTCTTTTATTTATACTATTTTACAAAAAATAAGAATTGAGTTTTTCCTATTTATCCTTTCCCATTTTATTAAAAAGAAACATATTCATTGAGCCTCTCACATATCTCGTCACTGAATGCTCACAGTAACCCGCTGGGGTGGGTACAATTGTCCTTATTTTGCAGATGTGCAAAACTGAGGCTCAGAGAGGTGCAGTGCTTTGCCTAAGGACACAACGCTGGTAGGTGGTTAAGTCAGCATTTGAATCCAGGACAGAAGGATACTTCAGTTCATCTTATTCTCCAGGGACACCAGGCTGTGGTGGTATTCACGCTCCCACACTCCTGCTGTCCCACCATAAGTCACTCCTAGTCCCAGGGGTGATTCCCTCCTTCCTTCCCTTGCTGGGTATTTCTAACTGGCATCCTTGGCCTCCCAGCCTGGGTCTCTGTTCTGAGACACTGAGGTGAGCATCTGGCTTAGGCCCTGCACTGGCCACTGTGGGCACTGGAAGGCACAGTTCCAAGAGCTGAGAAATGTTGCTGAGGAGGTAAATGAAGATTCTGGAGAGCAGGCAGGCACTTGGGAAGTGTGAGTTTTTGAGGACTTATGAAAGTTCATCAGAAAAGTCAAGCTACCAACATTTTGCCGGATTGGTCTCTCACCGCCTTTGCAGCATCTGGGCTGTCTGGAGGAGGCTAGATTCCCAGGGAGGTTGCGCGCCTGCAGTGTGATGATGGGAGGCAGGAGAACCTTCTGGGGGGAGAGCTAGCATAGGGGAGGTGGGCAGAGTGATCCCAGGCCAGGGCACCTGGAGAGATCAGGCTGCAGTGAGATGCATGGGACGGGGGAAGGAGGGTGGGATTCCTAGAGGACAGCGCACTGGAGCCGGCTTCACAGGGAAGAAGGAGAAATGGACTGGGCAGGGCATAGAAACCGAGGGCTGTGTGCAAGGCAGGGAGAGTGGTCAGAAGTGGTTGGAATGGGGCCTGTGTACCAGAGGGTAACATTCTGTGCCATGATTCTGGTTTTTTCTCTCTCCCCCCACCATTTATCTCAGCTAAGGGGCAGAGCAGGGATTCAAAACCAGATCTGTGTGAGCCTGCAGTCCACGCTGTTTCTATGCCGACCTGCTAGGAACAGGAAGGTGGGTCATCATGGCTGGGGAGAAGGGGAGACCAGATGGTCAAGTGCAGGGCCAGGAGTGCCCCAGAAGCTGGGGATGTGGGGAGACCTCCTGGCCAAACATGGTACTGTGAAGGCACTACGGCGAGGCAGTGATACAGGGACATTAGGCAGAAATAAGGAATACAAGGAAGGAGGGGGCAGGATCCCAATAAGCTACTGGGCAGACTGAAGTGTGCTGCCAGGCCTGGTGGATGCCAGGGGGCCTCTGCTGGCATCTGCACCTCCTCCTTTGGGTCAGAGCAGCCTGAACTGCCTGAACCCCCCACTTTCAGACTGTGGGGCTCTGATGGGGCTGACCCCAGGTGGGGCTCCCAGGAGGGGTACGAGTCCCACAGTCCCCACACAGTGACTGGTTCATGCATATGCATGGGACCTCTGGGCTATTAAGAGTCGGCCTTAAGACTTCGGCTGCAGGGTTGGCTGATCTTGTAGGATGTGACCTGAAGCTGCTCAGAGTAGGGGCACCATCACCAGCACACAAGGAGAGGCTGCCTGAGGGTGAAGCCAGCTCAGGGGGAGGCAGAGCAAAGAGATGGAAAGAGAAGGGGAGAATAAGTTCTGATGACATCATTCCAGCCCCTGGATCCAGCTGTACCTGAAGCCTACTCTCCCCCATCACCAGCACACAAGGAGAGGCTGCCTGAGGGTGAAGCCAGCTCAGGGGGAGGCAGAGCTAAGAGATGGAAAGAGAAGGGGAGAATAAGTTCTGATGACATCATTCCAGCCCCTGGATCCAGCTGTACCTGAAGCCTACTCTCCCGGGACTTTGCAGTTTCTCAAGCCAATAAATTCTCTTTTGTGCTTAAGCCAGTTTGAGTCACTTTCAACAGAAAACCTCCTGATTTATATAGTTCATAGCCTTCTTGAACAAAAGAGGGAGAATGAAACTCAGAAGAGAGAGAAGAAAAAAAAGAAATTCAGAAGAGGGAAAAAAAAAGAGAGAGAGAAACACAGGTGAGGGGAGAGAGTGAAAGGGCAGGAGGAGTGAGAGAAGGGAGAATGAAACTCAGAAGAGAGAGAAGAAAAAAAAGAAATTCAGAAGAGGGAAAAAAAAGAGAGAGAGAAACACAGGTGAGGGGAGAGAGTGAAAGGGCAGGAGGAGTGAGAGGAAAGAGGAGAGAACCAGTGAGGAGAGTAACAGAGGGTGGCCCTGTACCCTCCAGGAGTGAGGCCAGATGCTCCTGTCACCTCCTCTGCTATTTATACACCCTGTGGCTCTCAACATAACTTCACACCTGTTATCCCTGCCCTTCAAACACTAATTTGTTTTCCAACATTTTAGAAATGCCTATTTTCCCTGAGAAACACTGGCTGCTTCTCTAGGCTCCTTATTTTTGACATGCGAGGACTCCTGGGAGGGTGATAAGATGAACGACATTGACCACTGGTGGGCCTGAGGCTTTCGTTTACCACACACTGCATCGTATCTGCCTCAAAAACCCAGTGAGGCAGACAGGGGAGTTACCAGCCCCATTTCACAGATGCATGTCCAGGGCACAGAGGGACAGACTCTAGGTCACCCAGCCTGTGGTGCTGGGGTTTGCATCCAGGCCGTCTGCCTTTCAGTCCTGTCTCTCCAAGAATATCTGGGGGTGGGGTGAGCCTGGAGATGATCTGAAGAACCTATAGGCTCCTCAAGATTCATCCTGGGCTTGATGTTTAAAACACGTCTAAGGAGGCACCAGGTCCACCAATGATAACTCTGCACGTGTTCCCTTTGTGGGGAGCTCAGGATGAGTCCTGGGTGTTCCGTTTCAAGAGAAAAATGATTTAAAGATGCAGCAGCCAGTTCAAATGCTGGGAATTGCCTAACACCCTTTCTTTCAAGTTTCTGTGCTGGGCGATTTGGTTTCCACTTTGGGAGGAGTACAGTTGCTCCGATTTTAAGGAGCTGCTGACAAGAAAAACGCTGGCCTCTTGCAGTCTTTGATCATGGCGCATTTAACTGACTCCTCAAACCTGAACAGCTGGCCCAGGCCCCTTCAAATCTAGCAGGCAATTAAATTTTCACAAAAAAAGAAGTAGAAACTCCAGGGATAAAGAGACGGGAGCAACTCAAAGGCAACAGCTGGGCTTCTGAACAAACCAGCAAAAGCCACTGTGGGTAGACGCTCTTTATAATGAGGTGTCACTGGTAGACCAGGGTGGGAGCCCTCGGGAGTTGGAGCAGTGAGAATGTTCCAAACTTCTAACAAGGGCTATCGTTAACCAAGGGCCTGCCCTCCTAGGAGGGATGGAGTTTGGCAGGTGTTCAAAAGAGATTCTAACACCTATAGTACCTCACTGAGGCTCTCTCTCTGATGTGATCAGAAAACCAAAGGAACATCCCCATGGCTGGCCCCTCTTCTGAGTGCTGGGCTTGGAAAGCACCTCGAACGTCCCATGGCCCCAACTGAGCCCCATTCTTGTCTTCAATCTGCCCCTCCCTCAGTTTTCCCTATCCCGGGATATGGCTCCCACAGCCTGTTCTCATAGGTGAGATGGCCAGGCATTGTTGGTTTGGGGTTGACTTGTAAGGTACGGGAAGCAGAGCCTCCTTGTACCTGGGGGGCCTCCACATGCTGGAAACCTGGATTCCCCCACCCGCATCCTCTTTGCATCAGCCACACAGTTTGACTACAGACAGGCCCAGACTGGGGCTGAGGCTGTGGCCACTTCCAAACGCACAGAACTGGGCAGCCCAGGCTTGCCCTGAAAGAGCACAGGAAGTTAACCCGGTCACCGTAAGCCACCTTGCTATGATTCCTTCATTTAATCCCTGCGAACAACTCTCCAAGGGCAGTGTTAGCATCTCCATTTTGCAGAAGAGGAAACTGAAGATCACAGAGGCTAAGCAACGTGTCCAAGGACACACAGCTCCTAAGCAGTGAGACCAGGAGTAGAACCAAATCTGCTCATGCTTTAAGTTCCACCTGTGGAGCTCAGTTCCATCTACCGCAGTCACACCAGACAAGCCTACGCTTCTGAGTTGCCCTTCAGATATTTGGAGGCTGATCGCTTCTGTCTCCTGGACGTGGGAGACATGGTGAGGCGGGGCCAGGGCGGAGGCAGGAATGAGCAGAGAGAGATGAGCAGCACTTACATAAAATGACATGAGTGGTGTCCACACACACAAGCAGCACACGGAGTATGTTTCCAGGGTGCTGCCACTCCAGGAATTTCCACCAAACCCCAGAGAGAAGGAGGTGTCAGGCTACAGCCAGATTCATCCTGCGTCTAGCCTCAGTTGAGGCCAGAGGATCTGTCTATCCAGAACAGATTCATGTTAACAAAACCCTTGGGGGCTGATCAATAACATCCATGGGACGGCAGCAACTGCTGCTGCTGATCCCTGGGTTGCCTCACTGTCCTCTATTTGGTGTCAGCTCTTCTGTTACCCATGCAACCAACTGCCTGCATTAAATTCCTTCTCTCTGAAATGCCTGGAGTGGTTTCTGTTTTCTTGATTGGCCTCCTGCACCTCCATCTGTATTCCCTGAGCTAAGTCTGCTCTACAGGCAGCCATTAGGCCAGCAGCTCAATCCTGGCTCCAGGATGACCCTGCCTCCCTCTTCTCCAAAACATTCCCTTCCCCTCCTCTGTTTCCCATAGTTCTGGAATACAAGACTTTCCATTTTGAAACTGCCCCCAATGTTTCTGATCTCTTTCACTGTGCAGTGGTTTTGTGGCCGACCCTCATGGTCCTTGGATGCCGTGCTGGTCTTTTATGTACCACCTACCCACCCATCAATTGTGCTGACACCTACTATTACCAAGCTTCTGCCTCATGCCAGGTGTGTGCCAGGTGCTCCATGGACATTAAATCCTTTTGTCTTGATAACTTTGCGGCCCAACAATTCCCAGATATCTAGCTGTTCTCCCAAATTCACTCTCCTCTTCTCCCAGAGTTACTACAATCTGGCTGGGCACATGGCTGCTTAGATAGACTATGTTTCCCAGCCTCCCCTGCAGCTAGGTATAGCCACGTGACCAAATCCTCATGGGATGAAATATAAGTGGAAATAATGTGTCACTTCTAGGCCTTGACTTAAAACATTTGGGTGTGTCTTCCATCTGGTCTCAGTCTCTGTGAACTGGAATATAATATGCCTGGGGCCCAGCTCTACCCAGGCAGAGGAGGGAGAATCCTAAAGGGTGGCAGAGCAAACAAAATGCAAGCATCCGGGTCAATGAATGACCTCGTGGAGTAGAGCATCCGTGTCAGGCTACAGCAGGCAATGGTGCCCTGGAAAAATGCTTCTGTCCTGGTTAAGGCACAGTGTTTGGGGGGCTCTTTGTTACAGCAGCCCAGCCTTTATTACCCTAACCAATGCATTAGAGGAAGCAAGTGCAGCCTAGCAAGGTGAAGTGACCATGTCCAGGGTCACTCAGACCTCTGTGATTTCTGCTGTTCCCATATCTCACATGGGCTGAGGCACCAGGTGCTGACAACTCTAATTTGGAAAACCTCTTGATTCCATTCTTGCTTCTCTGCCCCTTGGCCATCTCTCTGGCTCAGCTCCTCTTCGTCTGTTGCCTAGATGACTGCAACAGCCTCCTGATTGCTGGGGTCCCCTCCAACCCAGCCACTACATTGCTGGGTGAATTATCTCTCTAAACTCAGATCTGATGGTGTGACGCCAGGTTTAAACAAAAACCATTGCCAGCTCCCTGGCTGCCTGAGGTGCAGGCTCCTGTGTCATTCACAGCTGGCCCCCAATGTTCTTCTTCAGTCTTCAGCCCAGTGGGGTAGAAATGAGTCAGACAGACCTGGATTAAATCCTGGCTTCACCTATTGATAGTTGGTGACATGGCGAAGTTACTTCATCAAATGTCATATAGCGATTAAGAGAATGGGCTCTCAAAATGTCCATCATCGGATGAGTGGATATGGAAAATGTGGTATATCTACACAATGGAATATTACTGAGCTCTAAAAACGAATGAAATACTGCCATTTGCAACAACATGGATGGACCTTGAGAGAATAATATTGAGTGAAACGAGTCAGGCAGAGAAAAAGAAATACCACATGTATTAAATAACATTCTACTTAATGACATATGGGTCCAAG